>NW_019525478.1:983394-992317 GCF_002814215.2 Seriola lalandi dorsalis
CTTTAAGTTTGACTATGTGCTGGTGGTGGACACTGAAGGACTGCGTGCTCTTGAATTAGCAGGTAGCGCCGCTCTTAACCACGACAATGAACTGGCAACATTTGTTGTTGGTCTGGGAAACATGACATTGATCAACATCTTTGGAGAGAATCCAGCTGAGATGCAAGATGTTCTGCAGATTGTTGTTCAGGCTTTCATGAGGATGAAGAAAGTCAAACTTTCTCCAAGTTGTGTGTTTGTTCACCAGAATGTGACAGATATTTCAGCTACAGAGAAAAACATGGAGGGAAAGAGACGCCTGCAAGAAAAACTGGACCAAATGGCGAAACTTGCTGCCAAAGAGGAGGTTTGTGATGCAGAGTGTTTCAGTGACATCATTGCATTCGATGTGCAAAAAGATGTGAAATACTTTGCCCAGCTTTGGGAGGGAAGTCCACCTATGGCTCCTCCGAATCCAGGTTATAGTGAGAGCATCCAAGAGCTGAAGAACATCATTCTCTCTAAAGCTTCACAGTCTGCTGGGATTACTCTGTCACAGTTCAAAAGCAAGATTCACGACCTGTGGAATGCCCTGTTGAAAGAAAACTTTGTTTTCAGTTTCAAAAACACACTTGAAATTGCAGTCTACAGAAAACTCGAAGTCCAGTACGGGAATTGGACCTGGGCTCTGAGAAAAAACATATTGACCATTGAAAACCAGCTGTATAACAGAATTGAAAATGGAAAACTTGACAAGATTGAGCTCACTTATCTTTTTAAAGAAATGAGCAAAACATATGGAGAAATCAAAAAAGAAATTACAACTTACTTTGATGATGACAGAGACAAAGAAATGTTGGTTCAGTGGCGAGGCACATTTGAAAGCAAAATCAAGGAGTTTCATGATGAACAGGTCAGAGGAGTGAAAAGAAAACTGGATGAAGTTATCCAGCAGAAGAAGGCTTGTAAAAAGCTTGATGATCAAAAGACAGAGTTTGAGAACAAGCTGCTACAGAAGAGCAAAGAGCTCGCTCATCAGTTAAAAGACAAGACACAAGATGAAGAGGAACTTAAACAGCAGTTTGACTCTGTTTGGAGCGACTTAGTGAGGGAACTAACTGCAGATACAAAACCTATTGAAGACATCAACTTGGAGGAAGATCAGTCAACTATCCTTCATGAGCTTGGTATTGAATGGGCTCTTATTGATGAATCCAAAAACAGTGGCAGATACAAAAACATATCAGAGGCTGGTGATTACTCTCATTATGTGACACTCGCCAAGTATCAGGAGCTTTGTGACGAAAGCCAACAGCCTCAAGAGAGGGAAAGGGTAAACAAAACACAAAAGGGGAGGATATTCATGGAGAACTCAATGGTTGTCTTTTAAAACATTGTTTAGATTTGGGTCAACACAACAAAAAGAATTACATACATCAAGCAATTCTTTACCATATGAAGAACAAAAATGATCAGATCCCTCATTGACGAAGTTGAAGAACAGACTTTTGATATAATCAAGAACAAACCTGTAGCTACAAGAGGCTACAGATCAACTTACTTGCAAGAAGTTGCCAAAAATGTCAAAGAGAAAGTGACAGAATTTGAATCAGAGAGGAAATTTGCTCTGAAGAGGGAGTTTACAGTTGAACTCTTACTGTATGTGTTTGACAGAGCAGGGACTTGGCTTTCAGAGTCCCATGAGAAATTCAAGAAGAAGAATGATGCACTGATTTATTTAAAAAGCAAAAAGGATCAATATTACAACATTTTCAGAAGCTTCTGTAAAGGAAACTCTTCTGCTGTTGTACTCGGAGAACTGATCTGTGGAAAACTGAAGGTTTCCACTGTTGAGGCTGTCTGTAAAAAGACTGTCATTGATCTAGCTGGAGAGATGAGGTGCAGTTTCCCAGCATTCAATGGGAACAGACTGAACCTGGAGAAACATGTGTTGAAGTCACTGGCAGAGAAAGAGGACTTCAGTGGTTTCATCACCTACATCCATCAACCAAGGAAACATGTGGAGAGGTTTATAAAAGAGGAAGTAGAGAAATACATCTTCACATCACACAAAGATAAAGCTCGGGATATACTCAAGAAAAATGTTGAAGACATGAAACAACATGTGAGTCAGGCTTTATTTACTGCAACAGCAAAAGTTAAAACCCAGAGAGGAAACACAGACATGTGGCTGGAAGAATTGTCCAGTTCGCTGAAAGATGAGTTGACATTTGATGCCGTTTGTTCTCAAAACTTAAGAGACATAAACAGTTTTGACTTTCTCAAAGAAGAGATAGAGAAAAGCCTTGAACCCATCATGGAGGAGATGATCAGCCTCTCACTGGATATGATGAAAAAAGTTAGACTGAAGCCTGATCAAATCCTCATTGATCAGCTGTGCAAGTGCTGCTGGGTAAAGTGTCCATTCTGTGCAGCCGTTTGCACCAACACCATGGAAAATCACAGTCCTGATGACCACAGTGTCCCTTTTCATCGCCCCTCTGGGATCAATGGATGGCACTATAGAGGCACAGTGGAACTGGATGTTGTTTTCTGCACAACAAATGTTGCAAGTGATGCACATTTTTTCCCTCATCATGATTCAGAAGCAAGTATTCCATTTAAACAGTACCGAACTGGTGGTCCAGAGTTTAAAAACTGGAGAATTACCCCTGATGAGTCTAAACTGACATACTGGAAATGGTTTGTGTGTCGATTTCAAAAACAACTTGAGCAGCACTATGAATTAAAATTTGAGGGCTATGGTAAAATTCCCAGTGAGTGGCAAAGACTCTCCAAGAAACAAGCTATTAAAAGTCTGGATGAAATGTACAATCTGTGAATGAACAAACACAACTACTCAGCTGAAAATCACAATACTTGTTTTCAGGTGACTATTCATGAACCAGACTCCTATAGAAGGACATTCACAGACTTTTATTGATCGTATTTAAGTAATAAATAAATGTGGATAGTAAATGAATCATTACAAATTACAACATATACCATCTGATTGCTTTATTCATAGTAATACTTAAAACACAGAGCACGGAAGAAAAATAGTAATCTGGAGAACAAGCAAGGCATAAAAACCCATACATTCATATTAATATTAAATCAGTGTGTCCTCTACAAAGTTAGTTAGTGTGAAATTCTTGATATGATAAGTTTCCATGAAGGTGAAACAAAAGAAAATATGTTGTTTTTTATCTGTTTTTTTTTTTTGAAGTTTTATTAAATCAGAATACATGACATTTGAAGTTCATTGAACATGATTATGAAAAGGTTGATGAGAGACATGTCAGAAATGATCATCTTCAAAGTTGGTTAGTGTGAACTTAATGATGAGAAACGTTTCCATGAGGGTGAAACAGAAGACAATATGTTATCTTTCCATTTGTTTTTTTGAAGAGACAAAGAGAAATTATGAATATGATGCATGTATTGATGAATATTTTGATTCATTTTATTAATGAAAATACATGAAATCTGAACCTCTGAAGTTCAGTGATCATGAAAAGATGAGTGAGAAGGTTGATGAGAGACATGTTGTCAGATGATCGACTTCTTACAACAAAGAATGGAGGGTATATTTCTTTAACCTGTGTAATTCATTTCTAAAACTTAAATCTGAAAATCCTGTTGAACAAGTTTTGCCTGTTTGTATTTTTGTAAGTCTTTACATTTTAAGTTGAATCATGTTAACTGATCCAGGATGCTTTATGTTGAAGACGTATTTGAAGTGTTCAGCTGTGTTATGTTAATCTCATTTAAAATAATCTGTCATTATATCTACAGCAGCAAGAGTTTTGTTGTCAATGTGAGGAAAATATTTCTAAAGGATTTTATCATTTATTAAACTGCTCATTCAGTGACGACACAAAAACACCTGTTGAGTTTAACCTTTCATGTTATTAATGAGCAAAATAAAAATAATTACATCATATCTATTAAAAGACCATGTTTCTTTTTTGTTTCTTAAATGACAAAGTTTTAATTTCCACCTTTGAGATCTGACATCTGTTTGTAGAAGACCCCACCTTTTGTATCTGATCCATGGTTCATAGTAAAGTCTTCTTCCTAACTGTTTCTATTTGATAGCACTTGAAAATCACCTAATGTGTATTTGACTTTGTCTCAACCTGATAAGAAAATCCCACATGGATCTTAAGCTTTCTGCTTCGTTGTCTGCACATAGGTGTCACGCTTCTGTTCTCTGACTGTGATCATTTCTCTATCCCAGTTTCCCAGCATGTATGTTTTCAGTCACAGATGACATCAAATGCAGGCAGCAGTAAAATCCAGTTACAGAGTGACAGGTGATTTGCAGGCAGGTATTTGCAAGTGTTAGACTTGTGATGTAACATGAGAGTTAGAATGAAGTCAAATACATTACTGTCCAAGTGAACATCATTCCTAAGTGTTTTAAACTGTCTGTGAAGAGCAACTGTTGCAGTACTTGCCAGAAGAAAATAAGACTTACCAAAATAAAATACAAACGAATTGTGTCTTTATTGCTGTCACTTTTATTTGAAGACAATATCAAAAACCTAAAATACTTCAAAAATCAAATCAAGTTAACATCAATGTATAATTGTTTCAAGATGGATGACGCTGTATTTGTTTATTTTCTCTCAGTCTAATCATCACAGAATGAGCAGCTAGTCTTAGTTTCACTTTCTCAGATCGTCACGCCTCTCACATCACATCTGATTTGTTCAGAGCAGGTGGGGGGAGGGGTTTGTGAGGGGATGACCAATAATCAAATCTTCTGATCAGTATATAAAGCCTAGTAACAACAGTTAGGATTCATAATAAAACAGGTTCATCTACACAGATCAGACTGAGCTGAGAAAACACGAAACAAAGGTGAGTTTGTACATTTCTATAATGTGTTTGTGTAAATATGTAAAAATCAGTGTCTGTACAGTTTTTATAACAGACATTGACTCTTTAAACTCAAACCTCAGTTTCTTACTGTGATATTTTTTCTTTAAATCTTGACTGCTCTGTGTGGAAGAGGTTTTGTGAACGCTTGCGGTGCAGAGACACGTTTATTTTATCTTGACTTCAGATTTGATCTTTTTTCATGAGTTGAACTCACAGCTGAAATCTGGCATGCTCACATTTTGTACACTATTCATCTCTACTTGTTTAAATCACAGATACTGTACACGTGATTCATAAATATGCTAATTACAGTATAAGACAAAACACAGATGAAAGTTATACTTCTTGAAGTATGATCATATGAACTACAGTGAAACCAGCATCATTCACGTTCCCGTGGTCAAACCAGTTGTTCCTGGATTTCGAGTGTGTGATTTATTGAACATTTACAGTAGTCGCACTGACATAGTTCTAGGAAGCTGCTGGAAATGACTTTTAAATACAATCTCATATGTAAAAATAAGACTTTCACATGAATTACTCCCGGAAATGACTTGTAGGAACATCAAATCAAAATCGGCCACTTGAAATACTGGTTTGACCACAGAAACACACATGACGGTTTGACCGCAGGTATGAAGTGGGAGTGTCACATGTTTTCTACTTTCTGCTCTCTTTTTTTTCTACTTTCACTTTTGATGTTGAACAGTTTGTCTGTGTGATATTTAGTTTTCACAAGGAGGAGTTCTTCAAGGTGTTCACCAAAATATTTTATGTTAGATGTTGTACTTTATATTCTGATCAAATCATTTTCTGAATTGGTTTGAACATAACATGCATTTTCCAGTGATAGTTAATTATCACTTTTGTCTGAATGGCTCTGTCTTATGATCATAAAGATGAGCAGCTGATGAGATGGAGGTGGAGAACCATGATAACACAGCAGCAGCAGGAGGAGGAGAGTCTGAAATCAAATCTGTAATATCATCTGTGACAGATGACAAAGGTAATTTGAAAGTTTGACAATATAAACATAAATTAAGAATTGTTTACAAACCACATATTGTTTTTATGCTGATCCTGTTCAATCTGTTTTTTCTCACATGACCTGTCAGTAGATGAGCTGGAGGAAAGTTCAGCTAAAACCAAGGTAAAGATCAGTCACCATCATACAGCTGTATTTATTCTCATAGTATCCCCCCTAAATCACATCAGCATTTACCACAAGAGAATCCTTCCCTAAATCTGAAATTATAAAACTTTTCATAACACACAGTGTCCACACTGTCCAAACATCAGACCTTTGAAATTATGTTTTCTTCAGGAACTGAGCAGGTTTTTATTTCATGAGCTGCTTCATGTTTGGCAGTGGATGAGTTAACTTCACAAAACTTTAATAAAGAAAGCTTTTTATTACATTGATATCCCACCTGCAGACATGCACACCTTCACACGTGTGATGACAGTTTAACAAGCTGGGAAATCAATTATTTTCTTAGTCTGATTCAGTGACTGAAGCTGGTGAAGCTGAACATCCAGAGCAGAACGATACAAACACAGGACAAGAGTCTGAGATAAAGTCTGTACCATCTGCATTCGATGAGAAAGGTAAGATGTTCATGAAGAACTGACTGAAGAAATCAAAAGTTTTATAAATTATATTTCAGTTTCAAGTTTCAAACACTGTGAAGAATCATGAAAACTTATTAAACTAAATCTCTAATTTGGAGACTTTGACCCTTTCAGCAGGAGAGGCTGATGAAGTCAAAGAGGTTGACACTGTAAGCAGCACCAGCGTTGGTGAGCTGTCTGCAGAGGAGAGTGAAACACTGACGGACACAAGTCCAACATCTCAGACTGTTTCTACAAACATCAAAGAACGTGAGAATCATTTAATTTCTTTTTCATTTGTTTTAACTTTCATCAAAATCACAAACAAAACTATGAGAACATTGTTTCAGTGTATAACATACAGATGTTCTTTGTGTTTCAGTGATGCCTGAGCTCACTCTTGTGTTAACTGGTGACACAAACTCTATTGAGGTTGGATCAAATAACATCTTACTTGACCATGACGATCAAACACATGACGAGCAGTTTTCATCCAAACTGTATGATTTGTGTGGTCGACACATCTGTGTCATTAACATGCTTGATCAACCAAACACAAACAAACACAAATTCCCATTAAACCAGGGGATTCACGCCTTTCTCCTACTGTTACCAAATGGTCTGCATAGCAGCCATTACAGCTCAGGAGTGCAGTGGTTAGAGGAAGCTTTCGGGAAAGAATCACTTTCTTATTTAATGACAGTCGTGACTCATGATTCAGATGAAGAATGTGACGGTGCACTGACAGACCTGAAAGCCTGTAGCAGTTTTGTTGAAGAAAGATACCACACATGTACAAAGAGTATGAGAGATGAACATGAAATAACAGCTCTGCTGGAAAAGATAGATGTCATGGTCTCTGAC
This sequence comes from Seriola lalandi dorsalis, assembly GCF_002814215.2. Lineage (NCBI taxonomy): Eukaryota > Metazoa > Chordata > Actinopteri > Carangiformes > Carangidae > Seriola > Seriola lalandi. The sequence continues at coordinate 990,739 of NW_019525478.1, forward strand.
AATGATCCACACTGCTACAGTGGACCGACATGTGGTGACAGTAAAGAGCAGGAAGAAGACCTGGACCACAAATCCCACGAAGAAGAAAAGACTGATGTGTTTCATCACAGTCAAAGAGGTGAGATTTTGATGTTGCTGTTCACAGATTGCACTTACACTGTTTCATAAGACTATTTATCTATCTATCTATCTATCTATCTATCTATCTATCTATCTATCTATCTATCTATCTATCTGTCTATCTATCTATCTATCTATCTATCTATCTATCTATCTATGTATCTATCTCATGTTGTGTGTGTCCTTCTTTGTCTGTTCATCTGTATCCACCTCTCCCTCTGACCAAGCACATCACATACACTATATTTTCACATCCTCCCTTCTGTTGTCTCTCTAAAAATTTGACAAGTTGCACTAAAATGTACATTAACACAAAATCTGGATAACCAAAAAAAAGAGATTAATTAACTGAAATTAATTTACTTCATTAAGATTAAATAAGCATTTAAGTAATTTCTTTTATGTTTGATCCTGCAATCTGCTTGTTACGTTACCGTGCCCAGATCATCTGGAGGAGAGAGCAGCTACAAAACAGGTAAAGGTGAGATCTTTTGATCCTCTGTAGTCACTGTCATACAGCAACATTTCTTTTTCACTGCTTCCTATTTTCTATGAGGTCAGGATAAAATCAAGCACAAACACCTGTGACCTTAACTAAAGATTGGAGCTTTTGCCTTTTTACTTTAGACTTGGAAAGTGTTTGACTCCACAAAGCTCCTCGTTTGACACTGGATGAGTGAAGCTGAAGATACTTTTAGTGAAGAGTTTACTTTCTTTTCCCTCAAATACAAACCTACTTCACAGCATTTAATTCCCCTTACTTTTATTTTTGGTTTTGTCGTACTCTGAATAGTGTACCACTGTTCTTAATCTCAATGGTTGTAACCTATTTATTTTAAGATTTTTTCTCTGTTTTCTCAGTGTGACTCAGTTAATGATGGAAAACACTCAAAGAAGAAGAACAACAACACAGCGAGAGGAGGAGAGTCTGAGGTCAAGTCTGTTCCATCTGCAACATGTGAGAAAATTATTTTATTTTGCAATAACAAAAAAACCCTCCAAATTCAAGTAAATTACTAACTAACTAACAAACATTCAAAATCATTTAGAGTGAAGGTTAAAACAATTTATTGATTCAACTCTGGCTCATTGTTTTCTTGCAGGCACCTCAGATGTGGATATGAGTGGAAACAAGGATAAGGTCAGAAAATACAAATTTATTTCACAAGAACTTGAGGACGTTTTACTTTATAATCATGTGATGTTACCATTTAATTTACATGCAGTAAATGATTATTTATTATTTCCAGCTGTTAATGGAGATTTCTGGAGAGAAGAATAGAAACATGGAGTATCAAAGAGAACTTGAAACGTTGCTTCACAGACTTCACCTTCAAGACAAACAGAAGTTGTCTCCAGCAGATTTTCTTAAAATAGTTCCACCAGTGAAACAGGACCATGAAACATCTGAGGAAGATCTGGCTCATACTTTTCTTCAGAGGTTGATGATGTTAGACTA
>NW_019525478.1:992367-993056 GCF_002814215.2 Seriola lalandi dorsalis
TTAAAAAGTTAACTCCTCACTGGTCTCAACCGCCGCCTCTGTGCTGTCTACCATGTGTGTGTGTGTGTGTGTGAGAGAGTGAGAGAGAGAGAGAGAGAGAGAGAGAGAGACAGAGAGAGAGAGAGAGAGAGAGAGAGAGAGGCTGCAGCCCAACAACAATGTTTTGGGCGTGTGTAAATAAAATCATTCATCGTGTTTCAGTCGGTCTCTTGCGATGTGTTTACTTAGGAGATGTGCAATATTTCACCGGCTTCGGACTGGAAGCCTAACCTTGTTTTGACATGGACAGTAATGTAGTGGAACAAGTGCATTACCAGGGCAGGTGGGATCTCAGAGCGTAGGCGACCTGTGAACATGTCACTCCAATAACAGCGCTGAAAGACAGAGATTAAAATTACAGTGTCAATGTCGGTAAAGACACAACATTTAATTTATTCCATTACAGTGGTTGTTCTGTGAATTTGTTGACATCACTTTGGTTAATTTAATATTCTCATATTAACTATGTTCATATTTGTCCAGTAAAAACAGAGAGCAAACATTTCAAACCTTGAACTCGCTCTTAGTCTCTAGGGCCTTGGCGATGGCCTGTGCTGCCTCCACACCGACAGTGTTCCCCTCCAACCTCAGAGCCTTTAAACCCTCAAAGTCCTGGATCTCCTTCACCATCTCCTCCACTGGAGAGGGGG
>NW_019525478.1:993106-994171 GCF_002814215.2 Seriola lalandi dorsalis
CGACTTTATATGACTAACCTCACACAACCCCCACGTCAACAACACCTGAACCGTCCCTTTAAAGTGATGGCTTTATGTTATTCAGACATAAGAAATCACTTCAGTCATCTATAACAGGACCTTCATGAAAAGATCCACAATGCTCGCAGGATATTTTAGCTGCTGATGGAACAATATGAGGGAAGAAGAGTGCTGTCTGTTCTTTCACAGGCGGCAGTGATGGATTTTAAAACTTAATATCCTGCTGAAGCCTTAATTAATGACAGCTCCAAGTGATGCTCATCCTGCTTCTCACTGTGAATTTCCTGATCATTAACCTATCAATCTTTAGAGAGAGAATTCTACACATATATCTTATACTCTCATTTACTTTCTACTTTCTGCAGTACCAGGTTTTTTTTATTACCTTGCTTCACCTGCAGTGATGATACTAATTCTCAGATGTTTCTGTACCTGAGCCATGGCGATCGCGCCCCTCTCAGTGAAGGTGTTGTCGTTGAGGTTGAGGATGCGGAGTCCTGTGTTGTGCTGCATGGCTGTGGCCAGGGCTGTCACACCAGGGTGATTGATGCCATTCTGGGGCATGTGAACCTCCTCCAGGCTGCCCATCAACTGGGAACACAAAGTGTGGTCATGAGATTATTTATATGAGCAGCATAGATATAAACTAGTCTGAGTTCATTACTTCATAGATCATTATTGAAATTAATTATTCAAAGTGCACCAGGAAGGCAAGCAGTAGTAAAATCTCACACACTGATTCAAAGTTCAACAACTGTTCTGATGGAATAAAACTGTAGTGTGGCAATGTGGTATCCTGCATCAGAAATAGACTTTACTGTGTTTTCCCAGGTTGCTCCGTCAGTCTACGTAAAGTGGTCAAAGTTCAGGAAGTAGTTTGACCTGTACCTGGAAAGCTTGAGCGAGGGCAGTGGCTCCATCGTTCTCCAGTCGGTTCCTCCCTGCAACAAACACCCTCAGGCTGAGGGGGGTGCTCTCTGCACTGGATTTTTTATGACACTGGATCAACGAGGCAGCCAAGATCTGAGGAGTCCATAAACAGAT
>NW_019525478.1:994221-994532 GCF_002814215.2 Seriola lalandi dorsalis
TGCAAAGCTGAGACACCCATGGTGTCATTTTTCCGCCTGGGTTCACTGTCAGTGTCTAAATCTCAGCTGATGAACACTTTGATCAACGAGCGTCACAACACCTTCTTCCACAGAAACTGCCCAGGTAGCACCAGATCTCGCCTTTTGATGGATGGTGTGGCAGAGATTGCCTGGTACTGTCCTGCTGGAAAACCCAATGATGCCTTCACTGACTGCACTGCCTTCTGTAATCTTCATGGTGATGCTCTGTTGAATGAAAAACAGCGTAAGATACTGACTGAAAAATCTTCAGTCAATGTTGTTCTGTTACC
>NW_019525478.1:995624-996974 GCF_002814215.2 Seriola lalandi dorsalis
ACACTAGACAGAAAGTGTCATTTTCACTGAGGGGAAAAATCCACCCTAAAATATTCTGGTGTACAATATATCAGTGCAGCTCAGATTTTCTTTATGAACATGCACTCGCAGGCTGTGAAGATTTGAGGGACAAATCCCGGAGTTTTAGCTGCGATGTTGTGACAGTGTTTTATGAAAGTCATTCATTCATTCTCAACTAAAAAACAACTTTTCATGCTCCTTCGACACGAGAGAACAGTCGCCGTGTCTGTACTTTACTTGAGTTTTTTTATTTTCAGAAACTTCCGACTTTTACTCCACTACACTTTAAAGACAAATATGGTACTTATGTACTCCACTACATTTCTATGAAGTACTCATTATTTTGAGTTGTTTGTCAGTCCAAACAATGGCTAAGTTTGATAAAGATGAGGCAGAAAATTGACCAGAGCACCACAGCCTTATCTTAAGTCCATGTTTGAAAATTAAAAAAATAAAAGGAAAAATGTCCTTTTGTTTTAAATGTTTGTGTTTACCAAGACCAAACTTCAGCACTGCCTGAACAAATTAAATATGAAAATGACAATGGCTCCTTTTGCTGATTTAATTACGTTTTTATGTCAATTTCTCAAGTCTTTGTATCATATTCTACAAGTTTTTTATGCTACCGGTTTATTATTTATTAACAACCATTATTATATCTAATGAGCTACTGGATATATTAATCCCACCCCCTATAAGTATCTATCAATCTATTTATCTATAGTCAGTCAGTAGGTTGTTTCAGAGTCATTCGGTTCTGTAAATGTGGAAATATACAATTTGTTGACATATAGAAAATGTACTTTAGAATATTCCAATATCTTATAAATCAAGTACTCCAGTACTTAAACTCAAGTGAAAACTTAACTGACCAACTTTCACTTGTATATTGGAGTCATATTAGACCAGGAGGATCTGTACTTTGACTGAAGTACTGATGTTGTGTACTTTGTTCACCTCTGGTGGTGGGTTTTCCCTCGTCAGCAGCCGGCAGCTAGCATTAGCCTCTAACGTTATGCTAACACACCCACAAGCACCATAACGGTTTCTAAGCCCGCGGAGCCGCTACGGTCGTTGTTGCCAGCTGTCGGCTCGGTAACATACGACGTGGTTCCTAGATACATAAGGCAACATCCTTAGTCCGGTGGATAGAGGAATACAAGTGTGACAACTTAGGTCAGCTAGCTAGCACGGGTAACGTGAGTCAGAGCATGGCTTTACTCGGCCTCTCCGGTCGGTCAACTGTCAACCGTTGTCTACCTACACGGCAGTTAGCCTGACCTCTCCGCTCCTCCGTTTAAATCCCTCATTAGAGAAAGTGTAACGCAG
>NW_019525478.1:997024-1001074 GCF_002814215.2 Seriola lalandi dorsalis
GGATCAATATTACAACATTTTCAGAAGCTTCTGTAAAGGAAACTCTTCTGCTGTTGTACTCGGAGAACTGATCAGTGGAAAACTGAAGGTTTCCACTGTTGAGGCTGTCTGTAAAAAGACTGCCATTGATCTAGCTGGAGAGATGAGGTGCAGTTTCCCAGCATTCAATGGGAACAGACTGAACCTGGAGAAACATGTGTTGAAGTCACTGGCAGAGAAAGACGACTTCAGTGGTTTCATCACCTACATCCATCAACCAAGGAAACATGTGGAGAGTTTTATAAAAGAGGAAATACAGAAATACATCTTCACATCACACAAAGATAAAGCTCGGGATATACTCAAGAAAAATGTTGAAGACATGAAACAACATGTGAGTCGGGCTTTATTTACTGCAACAGAGAAAGTCAAAACCCAGAGAGGAAACACAGACATGTGGCTGGAGGAATTTACCAGTTCTCTAAAAGATCAGTTGAAATTTGATTCCATTTGTCCTGAAAACTTCAGAGACATAAACAGTTTTGAGTTTCTTAAAGAAGAGATAGAGAAAAGCCTTGAACCCATCATGAAGGAGATGAACAACCTCTCACTGAATGAGATGAATGAGTTCAGACTGAAGCCTGATCAAATCCTCATCGATCAGCTGTGCAAGTGCTGCTGGGTAACGTGTCCATTCTGTGCAGCTGTTTGCACCAACACCATGGAAGATCACAGTCCTGAAAAGCACAGTGTCCCTTTCCATCGCCCCTCTGGGATTAAAGGATGGCACTATAGAGGCACAGTGGAACTGGCCATCGATTTCTGCACAACAAATGTTGCAAGTGATAAAAGTTTTTACCCCCGTCATGACTCAGATAAAAGCATTCCTTATAAACAGTACCCAGAGGGTGGGGATGAGTATGCTGCATGGATGATCACTCCTGATGAGTCCAATCTGACATACTGGAAATGGTTTGTGTGTCGATTTCAAAAACAACTGGAAGACCACTATGAATTAAAATTCCAGGGCAGAGGAGAAATTCCCAGCGAGTGGAGAAAATACAGTAAAGAAGAAGCGATTAAAAGTCTGGATGAAATGTACAATCTGTGAGTGAACAACACAACTACTCAGCTGAAAATCATGATACTTGTTTTCATGTGATTATTCATGAATCAAACTCCTAAAAAACAACATTCACAGACTTTTACTGATTTTATCTGACAGATTTTTCTGTCTGTGAATAATAAATGTGGACAGTAAATGAATCATTACAAATTACAGTAAACACAAGTCTGATAGCTTTATACAAATTAATAGTTATAACAGTAGAGCACACAACAGCAATAGTAATCTAGTGGATGGAGTGAGTCAAAATTGATATGTTAATATTAATATGTGTCATCTACAAAAATGGTTGATTTGAACTTCCTGAAGAGAAACGTCTCCATGAAGGTGAAACAGAAAAAAATATGTTATATTTTCACCTACTTTTTGGAAGAAACAAAGAGAAATTATGAATATGATGCATGTATTGATGAATATCTTGAAGTTTTATTAAATGAAAATACATGAAATCTGAACCTCTGAAGTTCAGTGATCATGGAAAGAAGATTGAGAAGGTTGATGAGAGACATGTTGTCAGATGATCGACTTCTTACAACAAAGAATGGAGGGTATATTTTTTTAACCTGTGTAATTCATTTCTAAAACTTAAATCTGAAAATCCTGTTTAACAAGTTTTGCCTGTTTGTATTTTTGTAAGTCTTTACATTTTGTTGAATCATGTTAACTGATCCAGGACGCTTTATGTTGAAGACGTATTTGAAGTGTTCAGATGTGCTATGTTAATCTCATTTAAAATAATCTGTCATTATATCTACAGCAGCATGAGTTTTGTTGTTTTGTTGTCAATGTGAGGAAAATATTTCTAAAGGATTTTATCATTTATTAAACTGATCATTTAGTGACGACACAAAAACACCAGTTGACTTTAACCTTTCATGTTATTAATGAGCATAATAAAAATAACTACATCATATCTATTGAAAGACCATGTTTCTTCTTTGTTTCTTAAATGACAAAGTTTTAATTTCCACCTTTGAGACCTGACATCTGTTTGTAGAAGACCCCACCTTTTGTATCTGATCCATGGTTCATAGTAAAGTCTTCTTCCTAACTGTTTCTATTTGATAGCACTTGAAAATCACCTTATGTCTATTTGACTTTGTCTCAACCTGATAAGAAAATCCCACATGGCTCTTAAGCTTTCTGCTTCGTTGTCTGCACATAGGTGTCACGCTTCTGTTCTCTGACTGATCATTTTTCTATCCCAGTTTCCCAGCATGTATGTTTTCAGTCACAGATGACATCAAATTCAGGCAGCAGTTAAATCCAGTTACAGATTGTGACTTCTGATGTATCTGAGATGATTTCTAAAACCAGGTTTCACAGGGACTCTCAGTCGACTGTTCCTCTGTTTGTATGTGATCTGGTGCCTTGAAGGAGAACTGCCAGGTAACACACATTTTTAATTAAGGGCTTCAATAGTACTGTAGAGGCTCATTGGCTGACTTCAGCATTTTAACTTGTCATAGCATAAACAATATAATGTACATCCTTTATAAAACACTGGCACATTTTAACCAAATCTGATCTATTTTAACCTAAATATCTTTCATCTTCAACACAGTGCAACAACAACAGCTGTTCTTCACAGACAGCTGGATCAGAACATCTAATGTGGCGTCCACATTTAAACAGGATCCAGTTTAAGGAGTTTATTTCCACAGTTCAGGAAGTTCACTGGTTCTTGGTTGTGTTTGTTCTCCTGGTTTGGAGGAAAGGGCTTGCATACAGATGGGTGGGGTTATATAACCTGTGGGTGTGGTTAATGGGGTGACAGGTGATTTGCAGGCAGGTATTTGCAGGTGTTAGACTTGTGATTAAAACGAGAGTTAGAATGAAGTCAAATACATTACTGTCCAAGTGAACGTCATTCCAAAGTGTTTTAAACTGTCTGTGAACAACAACTGTTGCAGTACTTGGAAGAAGAAAATAAGACTTACCAAAATAAAATACAAACGAATTGTGTCTTTATTGCTGTCACTTTTATTTGAAGACAATATCAAAAACCTAAAATACTTCAAAAATCAAATCAAGTTAACATCAATGTATAATTGTTTCAAGATGGATGACGCTGTATTTGTTTCTTTTCTCTCAGTCTAATCATCACAGAATGAGCAGCTAGTCTTAGTTTCACTTTCTCAGATCCTCACGCCTCTCACATCACATCTGATTTGTTCAGAGCAGGTGGGGGGAGGGGTTTGTGAGGGGATGACCAATAATCAAATCTTCTGATCAGTATATAAAGCCTAGTAACAACAGTTAGGATTCATAATAAAACAGGTTCATCTACACAGATCAGACTGAGCTGAGAAAACACGAAACAAAGGTGAGTTTGAATATTTCTATAATGTGTTTGTGTAAATATGTAAAAATCAGTGTATGTACAGTTTTTATAACAGACATTGACTGTTTAAACTCAAACCTCAGTTTCTTACTGTGATATTTGTTCTTTAAATCATGACTGCTCTGTGTGGAAGAGGTTTTATTGTGAACGTTTGCTGTGCAGAGACACGTTTATTTTATCTTGACGTCAGATTTGATCTTTTTCATGAGTTGAACTCACAGCTGAAATCTTGATCTTGAATCTTCACTGTTGTTTAAATCATGGATACTGTGCACGTGATTCATAAACATGCTAATTACAGTATAATCAGTATAAAACAGGTGGAAGTTCTGCTTTGTGAAGTGTGATCGTCTGAAGTGCGTGTGAGAAAATATTTTTTACTTTCACTTTTGATGCGGTTGAACAACAGTTTGTCTTAGAGACAGTGGTTCAGTTTTCACAAGGAGGGTTTGCTGTGACAGCATGCTGGTTGATAAAGACACATTTAAGAAGAAAAACGAAATCTGAAGTAAAATAAAATTCACCGTGAACAGAAGGAATAGACGTTGGCGCTTAGACCCCATCAGGAGGTGGAGCAACATGGGTGGAGATAAAAGTTAGA
>NW_019525478.1:1002126-1003264 GCF_002814215.2 Seriola lalandi dorsalis
CAGTAGATCACCTGGAGGAGAGAGCAGCTACAGTAGATCAGCTGGAGGAGAGAGCAGCTACAGTAGATCACCTGGAGGAGAGAGCAGCTACAGTAGATCACCTGGAGGAGAGAGCAGCTACAGTAGATCAGCTGGAGGAGAGAGCAGCTACAGTAGATCACCTGGAGGAGAGAGCAGCTACAGTAGATCACCTGGAGGAGAGAGCAGCTACACCACAGGTAAAGGTGAGATCTTCTGATCCTCTGTAGTCACTGTCATACAGCAATGTTTTTTTTTTCAATGCTTATTTTTATGAGGTCAGGTTCAAATCGAGCAGAAACACCTGTAACCTCAACTAACTTTACTTTAGACTTGGGAAGTATAGGACAGTGACGCTGAAGATACTTTTACTGAACAGTTTACTTTCTTCTCCCTAAAATACAAACCTGTTTCCCTTACTTTTATTACTCTAGATAGTTTACCACTGTGTTCTCAATCTCAATGGTTGTAACCTATTTATTTTAAGATTAAATTGAATTAAATCACCTGTTTTCTCAGTGTGACTCAGTTAATGATGGAAAACACTCGAAGAAGAATGACAACACAGCGAGAGGAGGAGAGTCTGAGGTCAAGTCTGTTCCATCTGCAACATGTGAGAAAATAATTGTTTTATGAATTATTTTATTTTTCAATAACATAAAAAAGTTAAATTTAGAACTAATAACTAACTAACATTCAGTATAATTTACAGTGAACATGAGAAGAATGTTTTGATTCAACTCTGGCTCATTGTTTTCTTGCAGGCACCTCAGATGTGGATACGAGTGGAAACAAGGATAAGGTCAGAAAATACTAATTTATTTGACAAGAACTTGAGGACGTTTTCCTTTATAACCATGTGATGTTACCATTTAATTTACATACAGTAAATGGTTATTTATTATTTCCAGCAGTCAGTGAAGATTTCTGGAGAGAAGAATAGAAACATGGAGTATCAAAGAGAACTTGAAACGTTGCTTCACAGACTTCACCTTCAAGACAAACAGAAGTTGTCTCCAGCAGATTTTCTCAAAATAGTTCCACCAGTGAAACAGGACCATGAAACATCTGAGGAAGATCTGGCTCATACTTTTCTTCAGAGGTTGATGATGTTAGACTA
>NW_019525478.1:1003314-1004622 GCF_002814215.2 Seriola lalandi dorsalis
GTGTTAAACTCTGGATTTTAGCAGCAAATTAGCATCTTAGAAAAGCCCGGTCCTGACTGCTGGTTAACATGTAGTCATATTGGGCCACGTTTCAGTCACTATTTCAAACTTGTTCCATTGTCTGACAACATAATGAGAAAAAACTTGTAAATAGCTTTATTGGGAATTGGCCTGTATTAAAATACTTTAAATGTGAGCACAGAAGCAAGAAGAGAGAAGCAAACTGGTAAAGGCCTGAAACCAGCAGACACTAGTCTGAATGCAAATAAGATGCAATGATGTCAGTTATTTACAGGTTCCATGGCAGTTTTTCAATACGTTCCTCAATTTCACAAATTGATCATATGCGGTCCAGCCATATATTAACTTTTCTTCTCATATCATATTAAGTACTTTATGTATTTAAAACTTGAATTGTGAGCAACTGGACTTGGTTGGAGATAAGCACTAATGTATTTGAGAAACATCAAGGAATAAAATCTGCAGTATTAATAACAACATGCCGTTAATCAAGTATCTCTTCCTTGATATTTTCTTACTAGGTTTTGACTGGAAGTGAAAAATGAAGACTGAAGATCCTACAATATTTAGACCAGTGTCACTGTTCTGTCATTGATGAAGTCCTGTAGAGGTATGTGTGTAAAATGTTTTACTACTAGTTATATAGAGTTCTGTTCTTCACTTTCTTTACTCACCAAAGTAAAAAGCTTCTGTTTTGTTTTGACTTTCAAACATTTAAACATCTGTGGCTCCTTCACACCTTTCTTAATACAGTGTGTGAATTATATAAGTAAAATATGTAAGTTGTTAAGGAGACATGACCATCATCAGAATGGCGTGAATGGCGTGGTGATGAAGGAGCATCAGTAGCATCAGTAGCATCGGTTGTGTCTCCTCCTCTGTTCAGGGAAGTTGTCCCAGGATAAAATGGAGCAGGTGTCCTTGTCCTTTAGATGGAAGCAGCTCTTTTTACTCCTCATTGTATTGAATTTATAGATTACATGTTCACCTTACACAAATAAAGTAGAATAATATACTCTTATGTAAGGCACATGCTTAGGTGTGGGCATTTGGGGTTTCTGGTTTTTAGGGCGGATGAACTCTGTCTCAGTCTGTTGCTAGGTTTGATAAAACTGATCTGGTTTGAACTGATGATTTGACACAGTTTCTCTGAATCTTGATTTAAAGTGACTGTATCATTCTCTCCACTAATAAACTAATTGTCCCTCAGGTTGAAGATATTCTCTGATTTTTGCAGGGGAACCACAATGGCGAGACAGGTTATCTTGGACGTTCTGGACGACTTGG
>NW_019525478.1:1004995-1006510 GCF_002814215.2 Seriola lalandi dorsalis
CACCCATGGTGTCATTTTTCCGCCTGGGTTCACTGTCAGTGTCTAAATCTCAGCTGATGAACACTTTGATCAACGAGCGTCACAACACCTTCTTCCACAGAAACTGCCCAGGTAGCACCAGATCTCGCCTTTTGATGGATGGTGTGGCAGAGATTGCCTGGTACTGTCCTGCTGGAAAACCCAACGATGCCTTCACTGACTGCACTGCCTTCTGTAATCTTCATGGTGATGCTCTGTCGAATGAAAAACAGCGTAAGATACTGACTGAAAAATCTTCAGTCAATGTTGTTCTGTTACCAACTCTGAAAAAAGGTGACAAAAGTTGGGCTGTTTTCTCAGATCTTCTGAAGTCTCCAAAGCCTCTGATTTGTCTCATTACTGATAATGATTGTGGTGCAGTTCAGATGAAAAAGGGAAAATATAAAATGGGTCTAAAAGACAGAAGCCAGTCAGATGTTTCTAAAGAACTGAAAAGGATCATTAGAGAGATCTTGTCTGGATCACAAACATCCTTCCAGCTTGAAACCATGGCCGAGGTCTCTGGGATCAGAGTGGATGAAGAAGACACAGTCTGTCAAAGAGGAAAATCTGTTGCTATGGAAACAGTGAATTTACTTCAGGGGATGGAAGTTTCAAAAATCATAGATAAATTCCTCCCTTGTCATGGCCGACTGTGGCATAAGTGGTGCAGAATAAAGAAAGAACTGTATCACCTCAAAGGAAACGTTGAGAAGGACAAAAGTGAAAAGCAACAGGAACTGATGAAAATACGAGAAGAACAATGTGATGCTTCCTGTAGTGAACTGGTGAAGTTGTTCACTGAAAGTCTCTCATCTTTGCCATCAACAGACAAAGAGTATTTCCTGAAATGGACTCAGATCTTAACAGACTCCACAGATGATCTCACCTCAATTCTCCAAAGCTATGATAAGAAGTGGTCTGAGGTCTTGGATCTGAAGAAGAAACGTGACAAATCTGATCTGTTAAAAAGAAAACAAACTGAGCTTGAACAAATATCAACAAAACTACAGTCAGCAACTTTTGGCTTGGAGCACATCTTTAGAGAAATGGGGCAGATCTATGAAGCCCATAAATCTCTGCAGAAACAAACAAAGAGGAGTCAGACTGACTGGTCCAAATACCCTGAGCTGGCTGCAGAGCTGATGATATCAGGACACCCCATGGAGCTGATGGATGGTGATGCAGGTCATGTGCCTTTGACATGGATCTCTAGTCTTTTAGAGGAAGTCATCAAGAGACTGGGTGACCAGAGAGTGTTTGTGTTGTCAGTTTTGGGCTTACAAAGCAGTGGAAAATCAACAATGCTGAATGCCATGTTTGGGTTGCAGTTTGCAGTGAGTGCTGGCAGATGCACCAAGGGTGCCTTCATGCAGCTGATCAAAGTGTCAGAGGAGATGAAGAGAGACTTTAAGTTTGACTATGTGCTGGTGGTGGACACTGAAGGACTGCGTGCTCTTGAATTAGCAGGTAACGCCGCTCTTAACCACGACAATG
>NW_019525478.1:1006530-1010114 GCF_002814215.2 Seriola lalandi dorsalis
ATTCACGACCTGTGGAATGCCCTGTTGAATGAAAACTTTGTTTTCAGTTTCAAAAACACACTTGAAATTAAAGTGTACAGAAACCTTGAGGTTCAGTACGGGAACTGGACCTGGGCTCTGAGGAGCAACATATTGACCATTGAAAACCAGCTGTACAACAGAATTGAAAATGGAAAACTTGACAAGGTTGAGCTCACTTATCTTTCTAAAGAAATGAGCAAAACATATGGAGAAATCCAAAAAGATATTTCAAGGCACTTTGATGATGACAGAGACAAAGAAATGTTGGTTCAGTGGCGAGGCACATTTGAAAAAAAAATCAAGGAGTTTCATGATGAACTGGTGAGAGGAGTGAAAAGAAAACTGGGTGAAGTTATCCAGCAGAAGAAGGCTTGTAAAAAGCTTGATGATCAGAAGACAGAGTTTGAGAACAAGCTGCTACAGAAGAGCAAAGAGCTCGCTCAGCAGTTAAAACACAAGACACAAGATGAAGAGGAACTTAAACAGCAGTTTGACTCTGTTTGGAAAGACCTGGTGAGAGAACTAACTGCAGATACAAAACCTATTGAAGACATCAACTTGGAGGAAGATCAGTCAACTATCCTTCATGAGCTTGGTTTTGAATGGGATCTTATTGATGAATCCAAAAACAGTGGAAGATACAAAAACATATCAGGGGCTGGTGATTACTCTCATTATGTGACACTCAACAAGTACCAGGAGCTTTGTGACGAAAGCCAACAGCCTCAAGAGAGGAAAGGGGACGAAAGAGAAAAGGGGAAACTTAGACAATGTGGTGACTTTGTTTCAGAAACAGGTACAAAAGTATTGAGTTACTTTAAGGGGACTTTTCAGCATGAAGACCATCAACTGATCAGATCCCTGATTGACAATCTTGAAAAACAGTCACTTGATACAATCAAGAACAAACCTGTAGCTACAAGAGGCTACAGTTCAACTTATTTGCAAGAAGTTGCCAAAAATGTCAAAGACAAAGTGACAGAATTTGAATCAGAGAGGAAATTTGCTCTGAAGAAGAAGTTTACAGTTGAACTCTTACTGTATGTGTTTGACAGAGCAGGGACTTGGCTTTCAGAGTCCCACGAGAAATTCAAGAAGAAGAATGATGCACTGATTTATTTAGAAAGCAAGAAGGATCAATATTACAACATTTTCAGAAGCTTCTGTAAAGGAAACTCTTCTGCTGTTGTACTCGGAGAACTGATCAGTGGAAAACTGAAGGTTTCCACTGTTGAGGCTGTCTGTAAAAAGACTGCCATTGATCTAGCTGGAGAGATGAGGTGCAGTTTCCCAGCATTCAATGGGAACAGACTGAACCTGGAGAAACATGTGTTGAAGTCACTGGCAGAGAAAGAGGACTTCGATGGTTTCATCACCTACATCCATCAACCAAAGAAACATGTGGAGAGTTTTATAAAAGAGGAAGTAGAGAAATACATCTTCACATCACACAAAGATAAAGCTCGGGATATACTCAAGAAAAATGTTGAAGACATGAAACAACATGTGAGTCAGGCTTTATTTACTGCAACAGAGAAAGTCAAAACCCAGAGAGGAGACACAGACATGTGGCTGGAGGAAGTTACCAGTTCTCTAAAGGATGATCTGACATTTGATTCCATTTGTCCTGAAAACTTCAGAGACATAAACAGTTTTGAGTTTCTTAAAGAAGAGATAGAGAAAGGCCTTGAACCCATCATGAAGGAGATGAACAACCTCTCACTGAATGAGATGAATGAGTTCAGAATGAAACCTGATCAAATCCTCATCGATCAGCTGTGCAAGTGCTGCTGGGTAACGTGTCCATTCTGTGCAGCTGTTTGCACCAACACCATGGAAGATCACAGTCCTGAAAAGCACTGTGTCCCTTTTCATCGATCCACTGGGATCAATGGATGGCACTATAAAGACACAATGGAACTGGAAGTTGATTTCTGCACAACAAATGTTGCAAGTGATGGAAAATTTTACCCCGATTCACATTCAGATAAGCTCCTTCCCTACAAAAAGTACCGAACTGCTGGACCAATGTTTGCTGACTGGAGAATTACGCCTGATGAGTCTAAACTGAAATACTGGAAATGGTTTGTGTGTCGATTTCAAAAACAACTGGAAGACCACTATGAATTAAAATTCCAGGGAAAAGGAAAAATTCCCAGCGAGTGGAGAAACTACAGAAAAGAAGAAGCGATTAAAAGTCTGGATGAAATGTACAAACTGTGAGTGAACAACACAACTACTCTGCTGAAAATGATGACACTTGTTTTCATGTAAATATTAATGAATCAAACTCCTATAAAACACAGGAGAATAATAGGAATTTGGAGAATGCATAAAAACGAAATGTTAATAATATCTACAAAGTTTGTAAGTGTGAACTTCTTGATATGAAAAATGTTCAAATGAACATAAAGCAGAACAAAATGTTTTTTTATTTGTTTGTTTTTGAAGAGACAGAAAAAGAAATTATGAAAGTCATGCATGTATCAATATTAATGAATATTTTGAAGTTTTATTAAATCTGAACTTCTAAAATTCAGTGATCATGGAAAGATGGTTGAGAAGGTTGATTATGATCGACTTCTTACAACAAAGAATGGAGGGTATATTTCTTTAACCTGTGTAATTCATTTCTAAAACTTAAATCTGAAAATCCTGTTAAACAAGTTTTGTCTGTTTGTATTTTTTGTAAGTCTTTACATTTTAAGTTGAATCATGTTAACTGATCCAGGATGCTTTATGTTGAAGACGTATTTGAAGTGTTCAGCTGTGTTATGTTAATCTCATCTAAAATAATCTGTCATTATATCTACAGCAGCAAGAGTTTTGTTGTCAATTTGAGGAAAATATTTCTAAAGGATTTTATCATTTATTAAACTGATCATTCAGTGACGACACAAAAACACCTGTTGACTTTAATCTTTCATGTTATTAATGAGCATAATAAAAACCTTTTGTATCTGATCCATGGTTCATAGTAAAGTCTTCCTAACTGTTTCTATACACCTGAAAATCACCTTGGCCCTCATTTATCAAACGAACGTACGGCAGAAAACCGTGCGTACGACCATTTCCACACAAACTTCGGAATTTATCAATTTGGACGTGAGCGGGCGCTATGATCAGATCTCACGTCAGGTCTGAGCTCGTGTACGCAAATCTGGATTTGCGGTGCAGCAGCAAAATCTGGCTGAGTCTGAAAATAATTATTAAACAAACCTCATTATAAACAGTCACATATTTAGAACAGATTAAAAAAAAGAATTTTAAAAAAGCCCACGTTTTTTACTGAGACCACTTTTTTGTACAATAAAACAATGGCTCTTAAGCTTTCTGCTACGTTGTCTGCACATAGGTGTCACGCTTCTGTTCTCTGACTGATCATTTTTCTATCCCAGTTTCCCAGCATGTATGTTTTCAGTCACAGATGACATCAAATGCAGGCAGCAGTAAAATCCAGTTACAGATTGTGACTTCTGATGTATCTGAGATGATTTCTAAAACCAGGTTTCACAGGGACTCTCAGTCGACTGTTCCTCTGTTTGTATGTGATCTGGTGCCTT
>NW_019525478.1:1010168-1047927 GCF_002814215.2 Seriola lalandi dorsalis
TGTATCTGATCCATGGTTCATAGTAAAGTCTTCTTCCTAACTGTTTCTATTTGATAGCACTTGAAAATCACCTTATGTCTATTTGACTTTGTCTCAACCTGATAAGAAAATCCCACATGGCTCTTAAGCTTTCTGCTTCGTTGTCTGCACATAGGTGTCACGCTTCTGTTCTCTGACTGATCATTTTTCTATCCCAGTTTCCCAGCATGTATGTTTTCAGTCACAGATGACATCAAATGCAGGCAGCAGTAAAATCCAGTTACAGATTGTGACTTCTGATGTATCTGAGATGATTTCTAAAACCAGGTTTCACAGGGACTCTCAGTCGACTGTTCCTCTGTTTGTATGTGATCTGGTGCCTTGAAGGAGAACTGCCAGGTCACATTTTTCATAGAGGGCTTCAATAGTACTGTAGAGGCTCATTGGCTGACTTCAGCATTTTAACTTGTCACAGCATCAACTATATAATGTATATCCTTTATAAAACACTGTCACATTTTAACCACATCTGATCTATTTAACCTGAATATCTTTTCATCTTCAACACAGTGCAACAACAGCTGTTCTCCACAGACAGCTGGATCAGAACATCTAATGTGGCATCCACATTTAAACAGGATCCAGTTTAAGGAGTTTATTTCCACAGTTCAGGAAGTTCACTGGTTCTTGGTTGTGTTTGTTCTCCTGGTTTGGAGGAAAGGGCTTGCATACAGATGGGTGGGGTTAAATAACCTCTGGGTGTGGTTAATGGGGTGATGGGTGATTTGCAGGCAGGTATTTTCAGGTATTAGACTTGTGATTTAACACGAGAGTTAGAATGAAGGCAAGTACATTACTGTCCAAGTGAACGTCATTCCTAAGTGTTTTAAACTGTCTGTGAAGAACAACTGTTGCATTACTTGCAAGAACAAAAAGAAGACTTACCAAAATAAAATACAAACGAATTGTGCCTTTATTGCTGTCACTTTTATTTGAAGACAATATCAAAAACCTAAAATACTTCAAATCAAATTAACATCAATGTATAATTGCTTCAAGATGGATGAAGCTGTATTTGTGACTCGCCTCTCATTGTAATCATCACAGAATGAGCAACTAGTCTTAGTTTCACTTTCTCAGATCGTCACGCCTCTCACATCACATCTGATTTGTTCAGAGCAGGTGGGGGGAGGGGTTTGTGAGGGGATGACCAATAATCAAATCTTCTGATCAGTATATAAAGCCTAGTAACAACAGTTAGGTTTCATAATAAAACAGGTTCATCTACACAGATCAGACTGAGCTGAGAAAACACGAAACAAAGGTGAGTTTGAACATTTCTATAATGTGTTTGTGTAAATATGTAAAAATCAGTGTCTGTACAGTTTTTATAACAGACATTGACTGTTTAAACTCAAACCTCAGGTTCTTACTGTGATATTTGTTCTTTAAATCTTGACTGCTCTGTGTGGAAGAGGTTTTGTGAACGCTTGCTGTGCAGAGACACGTTTATTTTATCTTGACTTCAGATTTGATCTTTTTTCATGAGTTGAACTCACAGCTGAAATCTGGCATGCTCACATTTTGTACACTATTCATCTCTATTTCTTTAAATCACAGATACTGTACACGTGATTCATAAACATGCTAATTACAGTATAAGACAAAACACAGATGAAAGTTATACTTCTTGAAGTATGATCGTGTGAACTACGGTCAAACCAGCATCATTCACGTTCCCGTGGTCAAACCAGTTGTTCCTGGATTTCGAGTGTGTGATTTATTGAACATTTACAGTAGTCGCACTGACATAGTTCTAGGAAGCTGCTGGAAATGACTTTTAAATACAATCTCATATGTAAAAATAAGACTTTCACATGAATTACTCCCGGAAATGACTTGTAGGAACATCAAATCAAAATCGGCCACTTGAAATACTGGTTTGACCACGGAAACACACATGACGGTTTGACCGCAGGTATGAAGTGGGAGTGTCACATATTTTCTACTTTCTGCTCTCTTTTTTTTCTACTTTCACTTTTGATGTTGAACAGTTTGTCTGTGTGATATTTAGTTTTCACAAGGAGGAGTTCTTCAAGGTGTTCACCAAAATATTTTATATTAGATGTTGTACTTTATATTCTGATCAAATCATTTTCTGAATTGGTTTAAATATAACATGCATTTTCCAGTAATGGTTAAACATTCATAAATTAAGAATTGTTTACAAACCACATATTGTTTTTATGCTAATCCTGTTCAATCTGTTTTTTCTCACATGACCTGTCAGTAGATGAGCTGGAGGAAAGTTCAACTCAAACCAAGGTAAAGATCAGTCACCATCATACAGCTGTATTTATTCTCACAGTATCCCTTTTTTCCTAAATCACATCAGCATTTACCACAAGAGAATCCTTCCCTAAATCTGAAATTATAAAACTTTTCAGATCACACACAGTGTCCACACTGTCCAAACATCAGACCTTTAAAATGATTTTTCATCTAGAACTGAGCAAGTTTTCATTTCATGAGCTGCTTCATGTTTGGCAGTGGATGAGTTAATTTGACAAATATATAACAAAATAAAGTTCATTATATTGATATCCTTGCTGCAGACATGCACCTTTATATTTATCTGATGACAGACCTGGTAACATTTCCCAGCACAAGTCTGCAGTGAATACAGTCAGATTAACAATAAAGGCCGAAACAGTATGTTTCAACTTGAACAGAGAGGGATCAAATGTGTGTTTCACCTTGTAAGATCAATATAAAGAAAATAAAATCTGTTTAACATACTCACTGAAAGAGCCAGTTTTAAGTTAAGAGGTTAAGAGGTAAAAGAAAAAGCACAGTAATAATTTGACCAACAGTCTATTAATATTTTTATGTTATTCATACAAATTAAGGTATGAATAAATGAGTATCATGCAACAATTGAGTCCAACAAAGTCCCAATAATGTCCTCAGTGCTTGGTCACCTGTAGGATATAAAACAAGCAGCACATCAGCTCTCAGAAGAGGTTTAAATGATGTAATTCATGTGGAAATGTATAAGTGGGTTCAGACCTGGTGCTAGCAGAGAATGAATGAGGGGGCAGTTGAAATGCAGAGAGGGGGTGGTGACTTAACCCCAAAAAATATGCATGCTAGTTAATATGCTTATATACAAGCTAACTTCACACATACCTTTATTTAGTACAATTGAAATCTTCCATTTGCTGATGAGTCCAATCTTCTCAGGAAAAGATGCTTCCACTTTAAATGTTCTGCTCAGGCGACTCTCGAAGGCCAGCTTGATCAGATCAGTTCTTCGGCTGTGAAAAATGTTGCGTCTGTTATCAGTAAATACATTCTTCAATGTGGAGAAAGAATTCTCACACATAGCAGTTGAGGCTCCAAATTTCAGAGCATGTTTGAATGCAGTAAGAACCACATGGCATCGAGTAATTAAAGACAAGTTGACCCATCTTGTTTGGTGGGTCCATCAGCCCCAAAACTTTGAGAGTCGGTTCTGTTGTGGTCTTGTGAAGTCCAACATCCTCAATTTCCCATCAGCCCTTGTATGATGTTATTTTTGTGGCTTATTCCTGAGCACGCAGTGGGACTTTCTGATCACAGACAAATAATTTTTGAAAACACACAAATTATATTTTGAAGAGAAAATATTTTGAGCAAAGAATAACTTAACCTGAGCAAACAAAAGTCTTTCCTTGTTTGCTTTCATACACATAGTCGCACAATAAAAATGTCTCTCGCTCAGTTTTAGTTTAGGTGTTCTCACAGATTTCACAAACTTGATCACAGTGTCCGACTTACACACATGTGATTGGTCAACACAGCGCCTTGCAGGATCAAATTGTGTTGCAGAAGAAGTTGAACCAGATTCAGCTTGCTGCACGATGCTGTGTTGTTCTGGATGACCCCTGATACCTTTGCCACCAACAAGATCAGAACCTGAACTCCAGTGGGCTCATGTCACTGGAGCTCTGCAACAAGTTATAGTATCTACAAATGAATTTTGTCTAATAATTAGTAATATCTTAATATCTCACAACAAGTTGCAATTTTTGCCAGACAAAATGTATTGCAGATATATTCTATCTATATAATATTTATGCAATCTGTCAATATGAAATCTGTGTTCTATGCACCAGGACGTGTTTCTTGAATGCAGTCATAGACGCAGGAACAATGGTATGTGGTTCACTAACTGCCTGCCATGCTTCCAAGGAACTGTAAGTACTGACTTAACACTATTCACATGAATCTATATTGCATCAGTCCATATCCTCTAACAATTGTACCAACAGAATGGTAAAAAATAGCAACAAACCTCCCAGGTGTTTTATTTACATTTATTTCATTCTTATAGGGGGATTTTGAGACTGTTGAAGAAATTCTTCTTGTATGTTTGAGAGCTGAGTGTGTTAGGCCTTCCTCTGAACAATGACATAGTATAGTATAGTATAGTATAGTATAGTATAGTATAGTATAGCTGTCTGTGCAGTCTACAAATTTCCTCCATACTCCAGATGTCTGCTGGTGCCTGAATGTGTTACTAAGTATATAATCTGACTGACATTAGCATTTATTGATTGTTCTTAGCATGTATGTTCATCTATCTGCTGCTTAGTTGGTGACCTCTCACTTTGGAAAAAATGTTATTTCAATGGTCTAATCTGATTAAAGTAAAAAACATTACATTGAAACAAATGTTTTTTTAGTCTTGTTCAGTGGATGAACCTGATGGGGACTACATCAGAGCAGCAACAAGTGAACCTGGGGTCAATGCCGTAAACACATCTACAGTAAACGGTAAGAGAAAAAGATGAGCAATACCATTACATCCATCTATAATAAGGTTTTACGTGCATAGAATAGAGTGGGGACTAAATATTAGAAACATAATGGAGAGCAACATTACAAAACACAGCCTCTAAGAATACCATACTGTACTGTGTAAATCAGTTTGAGGAGTAGTTGTTTTGACATATACAATTCCCAATTGCTCGGAGGACCACCACCAAAACTGTCCATTTACTCTCCAACTTTCACATGCTTACACACCATTTTCTACTGTTGTGGTGACTTAAGACATTCTGCAACATCTACATCTAAAAGGAAATTAACAATTAATGAAAGCCTCTATGAAAGACCTGTGAGAGGTAAGGGGGCGACAAGAACGTGCAATGATAGCAATATTAACAATAGTGATAGTAGCAGCAGTAACAGCAATAGTAATGTAATGGGAACTGTAGTGCTACTACTAATAAAAAATAGTAATGATAGCTAATAACATTACTAATTATCATTATTAATTATAGTAAAGTTTAGCAGCAGGTGTTAAACAGGATCATGGGGCAGTTGTTGGTTTGCAGTTGCAGATCCAGATTCTCCAGCTGCAGCTCTGGAGGCGAGAGGATCTGTGGAGAGTAGCAGGAAGGAGATAGAGAAGGAGAAGAGAGAGAGAGGCACACAGCCTGGACGCTCTGTGGTTGAGGGAAAAAACAAACAGTCCGAATGATGCAGTGATATTCAGAAAGTTTACAGTGATCTCATCAGCAGGACAGCCTGGACAATACTGTACTGAGTTTAGTGGTTTAGTGAGACTGAGGCCCACCCACCAGTGGTAGGATGGCAACAGGTACAGAGCCTGAGTTTGTAAAAGAATAAGAAGCTATCGGAAAGTTAAGGCATAAAAATACGTTTTAAGTTTAGATGTGAAAGTCTGAATGGAGTCAGTCTGATATCAGCAGGGAGGTTGTTCCAGAGCAGAGGGGCCCGAGAGGAAAAGGCTCTGCAGCCAGCAGACGTCTTTTTAACTCTGGGAAGACATTAATTAGTCCCATTATGAACACAGTTAATGAACTGAAAATAATTTACTATTTAAAATGGCTAAAACCTTTTGTCATTTTAGAGCTGCTGCTTAGCTAAACTCTCTCTCTCTCTCTTGCATTCTTCTGAGAGATATCCCACAATTCACAGTGTTATAAAATAGATTAACCAACTAATTAGTAAAAGTTCAACAGTTACCAAAGAATGTTTCCTTGATTTTTGTATTGCATATCTGCAAAATTCAAATTCTAACCATATTGTCTCCATTTGATGTAGAGTACATATGTCTTTAACATTGTAAATATACTGTGCATATTTTTTGACATTAACATAATTTTGCAAATACATCTTATTTAACCTGGAACTATTAACTGACCAGAAACAATTTCTCATATAATTGATCCTGCAATCTGCTTGTTGTTACATTACCTTGCAGTAAATCAGTTGGAGGAGAGAACAACTACAGTAGATCACCTGGAGGAGAGAGCAGCTAAAGTAGATCATCTGGAGGAGAGAGCAGCTACAGTAGATCATCTGGAGGAGAGAGCAGCTGCAGTAGATCAGATGGAGGAGAGAGCAGCTACAGTAGATCATCTGGAGGAGAGAGCAGCTGCAGTAGATCAATTGGAGGAGAGAGCAGCTACAGTAGATCATCTGGAGGAGAGAGCAGCTACAGTAGATCATCTGGAGGAGAGAACAACTACAGTAGATCATCTGGAGGAGAGAACAGCTACAGTAGATCATCTGGAGGAGAGAACAACTACAGTAGATCATCTGGAGGAGAGAGCAGCTACAGTAGATCATTTGGAGGAGAGAGAAGCTACAGTAGATCATCTGGAGGAGAGAGCAGCTGCAGTAGATCATCTGGAGGGGAGAGCAGCTGCAGTAGATCATCTGGAGGAGAGAGAAGCTACAGTAGATCATCTGGAGGAGAGAGCAGCTACAGTAGATCATCTGGAGGAGAGAGCAGCTACAGTAGATCATCTGGAGGAGAGAGCAGCTACAGTATATCAGCTGGAGGAGAGAGCAGCTACAGTAGATCATCTGGAGGAGAGAGCAGCTACAGTAGATCATCTGGAGGAGAGAGAAGCTACAGTAGATCATCTGGAGGAGAGAGCAGCTACAGTAGATCAATTGGAGGAGAGAGCAGCTACAGTAGATCATCTGGAGGAGAGAGCAGCTACAGTAGATCATCTGGAGGAGAGAGCAGCTACAGTAGATCACCTGGAGGAGAGAGCAGCTACAGTAGATCATCTGGAGGAGAGAGCAGCTACAGTAGATCATCTGGAGGAGAGAGCAGCTACAGAAGATCATCTGGAGGAGAGAGCAGCTACAGTAGATCAATTGGAGGAGAGAGAAGCTACAGTAGATCATCTGGAGGAGAGAACAGCTACAGTAGATCATCTGGAGGAGAGAACAACTACAGTAGATCATCTGGAGGAGAGAGCAGCTACAGTAGATCATTTGGAGGAGAGAACAACTACAGTAGATCATCTGGAGGAGAGAGCAGTTACAGTAGATCATCTGGAGGAGAGAGCAGCTGCAGTAGATCACCTGGAGGAGAGATCAGCTACAGTAGATCACCTAGAGGAGAGAGCAGCTACAGTAGATCACCTGGAGGAGAGAGCAGCTACAGTAGATCACCTGGAGGAGAGAGCAGCTACAGTAGATCATCTGGAGGAGAGAGCAGCTACAGTAGATCATCTGGAGGAGAGAGAAGCTACAACACAGGTAAAGGTGAGATCTTTTGATCCTCTGTAGTCACTGTCATACAGCAACATTTCTTTTTCAATGCTTCCTGTTTTTTATGAGGTCAGGTTAAAATCTAGCACAAACACCTGTGACCTCAACTAAAGATTGGAGCTTTTGCCTTTTTACTTTAGACTTGGAAAGTGTTTGACTCCGCAAAGCTCCTGGTTTGACACTGGAAGAGTGAAGCTGAAGATACTTTTAGTGAACAGTTTACTTTCTTCTCCCTAAACTACAAACCTATTTTACAGAATTTAGTTTCCCTTACTGTTATTTTTGGTTTTCCTGTACTCTAAATAGTGTACCACTGTGTTCTTAATTTCAATGGTTGTAACCTATTTATTTTAAGATTGAATTAAATCACCTGTTTTCTCAGTGTGACTCAGTTAATGATGGAAAAAAATCAGAGAAGAAGAATGACAACACAGCGAGAGGAGGAGAGTCTAAAATCAAGTCTGTTCCATCTGCAACATGTGAGAAAATTATTTTATTTTGCAATAACAAAAAAAAGTCAAAATTCAAACTAATTACTAACTAACAAACAAAATCATTTACAGTGAACAAGAGAAGAATGTATTGATTCAACTCTGGCTCATTGTTTTCTTGCAGGCACCTCAGATGTGGATATGAGTGGAAACAAGGATAAGGTCAGAAAATACAAATTTATTTCAATAGAATTTGAGGACGTTTTACTTTATAACCATGTGATCTTACCATTTAATTTACATACTGTAAATGGTTATTTATTATTTCCAGCAGTCAGTGAAGATTTCTGGAGAGAAGAATAGAAACATGGAGTATCAAAGAGAACTTGAAACGTTGCTTCACAGACTTCACCTTCAAGACAAACAGAAGTTGTCTCCAGCAGATTTTCTTAAAATAGTTCCACCAGTGAAACAGGACCATGAAACATCTGAGGAAGATCTAGCTCATACTTTTCTTCAGAGGTTGATGATGTTAGACTACAGAGCCAGATATATTCCTGTAAGACAAGACAGTGCTGAGGTCAGCCACTCAAATCCTGTTGCAGAACTTGATTCTTCAAACACAAAAGAAAATGTTTTAGATGCTCTTTTTAGCACCAATGTTAACTCTGATCAATCAAAACAGACTCATGTTCATCCGATGGACGTTCAAATGGCAGTATTTCACTGCTCAGACAGCTTCCTTAAGCAGAACATGATGACAAAGCTGTCACAGTGTCAGTACGCCTTACCTTTGCTTGTTCCTGACCCAGTCACACTGGATGTTGAGTGTCCTCTGTGGACATTCAGACAAATAAGAAAAACCTGGAAGACGACTCAACTCAAGGGTCATTCAAACATTGTCACCATGAAGAGTTTACCCATCTGCAAAGCTGAGACACCCATGGTGTCATTTTTCCGCCTGGGTTCACTGTCAGTGTCTAAATCTCAGCTGATGAACACTTTGATCAACGAGCGTCACAACACCTTCTTCCACAGAAACTGCCCAGGTAGCACCAGATCTCGCCTTTTGATGGATGGTGTGGCAGAGATTGCCTGGTACTGTCCTGCTGGAAAACCCAACGATGCCTTCACTGACTGCACTGCCTTCTGTAATCTTCATGGTGATGCACTGTCCATTGAAAAACAGCGTAAGATACTGACTGAAAAATCTTCAGTCAATGTTGTTCTGTTACCAACTCTGAAAAAAGGTGACAAAAGTGCTGAAGTTATCTCAGATCTTCTGAAGTCTCCAAAGCCTCTGATTTGTCTCTTTACTGATAATGATTGTGGTGCAGTTCAGATGAAAAAGGGAAAATATAAAATGGGTGTAAAAGACAGAAGCCAGTCAGATGTTTCTGAAGAACTGAAAAGGATCATTAGAGAGATCTTGTCTGGATCAGAAACGTCCTTCCAGCTTGAAACCATGGCCGAGGTCTCTGGGATCAGAGTGGATGAAGAAGGCACAGCCTGCCAAAAAGGAAAGTCTGCTGCTATGGAAACAGTGAATTTACTTCAGGGGATGGAAGTTTCAAAAATCAAAGATAAATTCCTCCCTTGTCATGGCCGACTGTGGCATGAATGGTGCAGAATAAAGAAAGAACTGTATCACCTCAAAGGAAACGTTGAGGAGGACAAAAGTGAAAAGCAACAGGAACTGAAGAAAATACGAGAAAAACAACGTGATGCTTCCTGTAGTGAACTGGTGAAGTTGTTCACTGAAAGTCTCTCATCTTTGCCATCAACAGACAAAGAGTATTTCCTGAAATGGACTCAGATGTTAATAGACGCCCTCTCCACAGACGATCTCATGTCAATTCTCCAAAGCTATGATAAGAAGTGGTCTGAGGTCTTGGCTCTGAAGAAGAAACATATCAAATCTAATCTGTTAAAAAGAAAACAGACTGAGCTTGAACAAATATCAACAAAACTACAATCGGCAACTTTTGGCTTGGAGCACATCTTTAGAGAAATGGGGCAGATCTATGAAGCCCATGAATCTCTGCAGAAACAAACAAAGAAGGATCAGACTGACTGGCCTAAATACCCTGAGCTGGCTGCAGAGCTGATGATATCAGGACACCCCATGGAGCTGATGGATGGTGATGCAGGTCATGTGCCTTTGACATGGATCTCTAGTCTTTTAGAGGAAGTCATCAAGAGACTGGGTGACCAGAGAGTGTTTGTGTTGTCAGTTTTGGGCATACAGAGCAGTGGAAAATCAACAATGCTGAATGCCATGTTTGGGTTACAGTTTGCAGTGAGTGCTGGCAGATGCACCAAGGGTGCCTTCATGCAGCTGATCAAAGTGTCAGAGGAGATGAAGAGAGACTTTAAGTTTGACTACGTGCTGGTGGTGGACACTGAAGGACTGCGTGCTCTTGAATTAGCAGGTAACGCCGCTCTTAACCACGACAATGAACTGGCAACTTTTGTTGTTGGTCTGGGAAACATGACATTGATCAACATCTTTGGAGAGAATCCAGCTGAGATGCAAGATGTTCTGCAGATTGTTGTTCAGGCTTTCATGAGGATGAAGAAAGTTAAACTTTCTCCAAGTTGTGTGTTTGTTCACCAGAATGTGACAGATATTTCAGCTGCAGAGAAAAACATGGAGGGAAAGAGACGCCTGCAAGAAAAACTGGACCAGATGACCCAACTAGCTGCCAAAGAGGAGGTTTGTGATGCAGAGTGTTTCAGTGACGTCATTGCATTTGATGTACAAAAAGATGTGAAATACTTTGCCCAGCTTTGGGAGGGAAGTCCACCTATGGCTCCTCCAAATCCAGGTTATAGTGAGAGCATCCAAGAGCTGAAGAACTTCATCCTCTCTAAAGCTTCACAGTCTGATGGGATTACTCTGTCACAGTTCAAAAGCAAGATTCACGACCTGTGGAATGCCCTGTTGAACGAAAACTTTGTTTTCAGTTTCAAAAACACACTTGAAATTAAAGTGTACAGAAACCTTGAGGTTCAGTACGGGAACTGGACCTGGGCCCTGAGGAGCAACATGTTGACCATTGAAAACCAGCTGTACAACAGAATTGAAAATGGAAAACTTGACAAGGTTGAGCTCAGTTATCTTTCTAAAGAAATGAGCCGAACATATGGAGAAATCAAAAAAGAAATGTCAAAGTACTTTGATGATGACAGAGACAAAGAAATGTTGGTTCAGTGGCGAGGCCGATTTGAAATCAAAATCAAGGAGTTTCATGATGAACAGGTGAGAGGAGTGAAAAGAAAACTGGATGAAGTTATCCAGCAGAAGAAGGCTTGTAAAAAGCTTGACGATCAAAAGACAGAGTTTGAGAACAAGCTGCTACAGAAGAGCAAAGAGCTCGCTCATCAGTTAAAACACAAGACACAAGATGAAAAGGAACTTAAACAGCAGTTTGACTCTGTTTGGAGAGACTGGGTGAGAGAACTAACTGCAGATACAAAACCTATTGAAGACATCAACTTGGAGGAAGATCAGTCAACTATCCTTCAAGAGCTCGGTTTTGAATGGGCTCTTATTGATGAATCCAAAAACAGTGGCAAATACAAAAACATATTAGAGGCTGGTGATTACTCTCATTATGTGACACTCGCCAAGTATCAGGAGCTTTGTGACGAAAGCCAAAAGCCTCAAGAGAGGAAAAAGTTCAGAAGAGAAAATGAGAAATTTAGACAATTTGGTGACTTTGTTTCAGAAACAACTATGAAAGTATTAAGTTACTTTAAGGGAACTCTTCAGCATGAAGATCAACAACTGATCAGATCCCTGATTGATGATGTTGAAAAACAGTCACTTGATACAATCAAGAACAAACCTGTAGCTACAACAGGCTACAGTCCAACTTATTTGCAAGAAGTTGCCAAAAATGTCAAAGAGAAAGTGACAGAATTTGAATCAGAGAGGAAATTTGCTCTGAAGAAGAAGTTTACAGTTGAACTCTTACTGTATGTGTTTGACAGAGCAGGGACTTGGCTTTCAGAGTCCCACGAGAAATTCAAGAAGAAGAATGATGCACTGGTTTATTTAGAAAGCAAAAAGGATCAATATTACAACATTTTCAGAAGCTTCTGTAAAGGAAACTCTTCTGCTGTTGTACTCGGGGAACTGATCTGTGGAAAACTGAAGGTTTCCACTGTTGAGGCTGTCTGTAACAAGACTGCCATTGATCTAGCTGGAGAGATGAAGTGCAGTTTCCCAGCATTCAATGGGAACAGACTGAACCTGGAGAAACATGTGTTGAAGTCACTGGCAGAGAAAGAGGACTTCAGTGGTTTCATCACCTACATCCGACACCCAAGGAAACATGTGGAGAGGTTTATAAAAGAGGAAGTAGAGAAATACATCTTCACATCACACAAAGATAAAGCTCGGGATCTACTCAAGAAAAATGTTGAAGACATGACTCAACATGTGAGTCGGGCTTTATTTACAGCAACAGAGAAAGTTAAAACCCAGAGAGGAAACACAGACATGTGGCTGGAGGAATTTACCAGTTCTCTAAAAGATCAGTTCACATTTGATGCCGTTTGTCCTGAAAACTTCAGAGACATAAACAGTTTTGAGTTTCTTAAAGAAGAGATAGAAAAAAGCTTTGAACCCATCATGGAGGAGATTAATAACCTCTCACTAAATAAGATAAATGAGTTCAGAATGAAACCTGATCAGATCCTCATCAATCAGCTGTGCAAGTGCTGCTGGGTAAAGTGTCCATTCTGTGCAGCTGTTTGCACCAACACCGTTGAAGATCACAGTCCTGAAAAGCACAGAGTCCCTTTTCATCGCCCCTCTGGGACTAAAGGATTTCACACTAGAAACACAGAGGATTTGGTTGTTGATTTCTGTACAACACTAGTTGCAAGTGATGAAGGTTTTTACCCCCATGGTGACACTGATGAAAGCATTCCTTTTAAACAGTACCCAGATGGTGGGGATAGGTTTGCTGCGTGGAAGATCACTCCTGATGAGTCCAAACTCACATACTGGAAATGGTTCGTGTGTCGATTTCAAAAACAACTGGAAGACCACTATGAATTAAAATTCCAGGGAAAAGGAAAAATTCCCAGCGAGTGGAGAAACTACAGAAAAGAAGAAGCGATTAAAAGTCTGGATGAAATGTACAATCTGTGAGTGAACAACACAACTACTCTGCTGAAAATGATGATACTTGTTTCCATGTGAATATTCATGAATCAAATTCCTATAAAACAATATTCACAGACTTTTACTGATTTTATTATTGGCAGGTTTTTCTGTCTCTGAATAATAAATGTGGACAGTAAATGAATCATTACAAATTACAGTAAACACAAGTCTGATTCAAATGAATACTTATAACAAAAGAGCACACAACAGCAATAGTAATCTGGAGGATGGAGTGAGTCAAAAATAGATATGTTAATATTAATATTAAATCAATATGTCATCTACAAAGTTGGTTAGTGTGAACTTCCTGAAGAGAAATGTTTCCATGAAGGTGAAACAGAAGACAATATATTATCTTTTCATTTAATTTGTTTGAAGAGACAAAGAGAAATTATGAATATGATGCATGTATTGATGAATATTTTGATTCATTTTATTAATGAAAATACATGAAATCTGAACTCCTGAAGTTCAGTGATCATGGAAAGATGAGTGAGAAGGTTGATGAGAGACACGTTGTCAGATGATCGACTTCTTACAACAAAGAATGGAGGGTATATTTCTTTAACCTGTGTAATTCATTTCTAAAACTTAAATCTGAAAATCCTGTTAAACAAGTTTTGCCTGTTTGTATTTTTGTAAGTCTTTACATTTTAAGTTGAATCATGTTAACTGATCCAGGATGCTTTATGTTGAAGACGTATTTGAAGTGTTCAGCTGTGTTATGTTAATCTCATTTTAAATAATCTGTCATTATATCTACAGCAGCATGAGTTTTGTTGTTTTGTTGTCAATGTGAGGAAAATATTTCTAAAGTTTTTTTTAAATCATTTATTAAACTGATCATTCAGTGACGACACAAAAACACCTGTTGACTTTAACCTTTCATGTTATTAATGAGCATAATAAAAATAAGTACATCATATCTATTGAAAGACCATGTTTTTTCTTTTGTTTCTTAAATGACAAAGTTTTAATTTCCACCTTTGAGATCTGACATCTGTTTGTAGAAGACCCAACCTTTTGTATCTGATCCATGGTTCATAGTAAAGTCTTCTTCCTAACTGTTTCTATTTGATAACACTTGAAAATCACCTAATGTGTATTTGACTTTGTCTCAACCTGATAAGAAAATCACACATGGCTCTTAAGCTTTCTGCTTCATTGTCTGCACATAGGCGTCACCCTTCTGTTGCTCTGATCGTGACTTTTCATGTATTTGAGATGATTTCTAAAACCAGGTTTCACAGGTAATCTAAGTCATCTGTTCCTCTGTTTATATGTGATCTGGTGCCTTGAAGGAGAACTGCCACAACTCAGTATTGCACCTCTGTTAAGTTTGGGGACTCATAAAAGAAGGACTTTTAAAAAGAGATGGTCAAAAGCAGCAGAGGCCAAGATGTCCTGAGTTTTTGTTTCTAGTTTACATCAAGCTCCAAAATCACTGTATCCTACATTTCCCATACTGCAACTCAAGTGTCTGCTATTAAACCCCCTCTTGCCTTGTAGATGCCCACTTCTTTCAAACCCCACACCTCAAGCTGGACAGGTTAAATTTAGAGTATTATAAGTATGGATGAATGGGGTTTAAATAACTTTAGCATAGTTAGAAAAGCTAAAAACTAGCATTGGTTGCCACTATCTGACATCATTAAATTCGTAAGACCAGACCTTGCCTGTGATAACGGTTCACCAAAGTGCATTTTACTTTACATATGATTATTTTATGACTGTTCTGTTACTTCACGTCTGATAACGTTAAGTTGGGTCTTTATTATCTAAAAGTACTCACCGAAAAGGGTTGTCTACATTTACAGTAGCTTGACAAATATAATATGTTGCAGTTTCTCGTTGTGACCACTGGATGGCGGTAAAATTCATGTACATATACGTCGAAAACATTACATGGGCTTTGTATTGGTTAAAATAAAACGATGCATCAGTTAAAAAAAAAATAGGTATGAATTCATACATTTTCTGCTTTGGATAAAACAAGGTTAATGTTTCTGACTGCTGACTGTGACCACTTGTAGAAAATAAAAATGACATTAGCCATCCTGAACAACAACTTCCGGTATGTTACCGGACGTGACCCAATAAAGTAAACAACGAGCTGCCGGTGGATACAAACATTCAGATAAAAACTGCGACTATGGTGAGTTTTTATTTTTGTTTTAAAAGGATATTTTCCTTTCATGCAGACGAAGGGGCATATGTATGAGAAACTGGTGCGACCTCTAATAAAGGTAAATCGGGGCTTTTACGTGTCTGAACCTGCCAGTAAAGTGGAACCTGCAGTAGCGAGCAGCTAAGTAGCAATAATCTGCAAGTAATGTTCTTGCTGTTAGCTTCTGTCAAGTTATTTTCTCAAACTTTAGATACATGTATCTCCCTGTAGATACATAATACAACTGTTTTTGCACAGGTAGAATATTCCTTGTGACAAATAAACTTAACCTCATGTGTAAAACTGGTGTAATGCCCCTTTTATTGGACTGTTGCTCTCTGTATGAAAACATCTGAAGTTTGTGTCACTATTTGTGAGAAAATATATTTCAAAGACAGGATCTGGTTACAGTTTATTACACTGACCCTCAGTGACAACAAAACAAGACCACATACTGAATATACCATATACTGAAGAGCTTCATCTCTTAATGATTAATATTTCTTACAGTAACTGACCAAGACTCGGTCTCGTCTTGATCCAAACTGATGACCACAGTCTGCTTGTGTTACAGCAGCTGTATCTTTTAGCAGATTTTGAAGGAAGTCAGTTTGAAGTCCCCTGTGACTCTGATGTAGCTGATGACGTCCATGCCAACACGGTTAGGAAACTGGACTTCCTGTCCATCAGGAAGCTCCACCTCAAACACGTCTCCCGCCAGCTTGAGTACAATCTAAAACAGAAATTAATTTTTTAATAGAAACACTCTGACACATATGAAACTAAAACTATCCACATGGCAGGGTAAGTGAACAAATATATTTTTTCTTCAAGCCATAAGCCTTTCAAAAATTTCCTCACCAAACTTTTTTACAGCACTTTTCATTAAGTAAATGCATCTTATCTTCCTTCAGTTCGACTCCCTCACCTTGACGTCTGCGCCTCTCTGTAAGGGGTTGTGTATTTCCCGTTTCTCATCACCCCAACAACCATCAGTCTTTGAGTTGCACACGAGCACAGCTCCATCTGTGTCATCATGGAAACGAGGGTTAAAGTGCAGCGCCAGGTCGTCTGCATCACAGCCGAGGTCGATCTGGAATCTGAGTTTATACAAGAAATGTAGTTTAAACACCCAGATGTTTGCAGAGCTCAGAACGCCACACAGGCATGTAACACTGGACATGTAATCTACACACTATTGATAGAAGTGCATGTTTACAGATTATTTATTTTTTACTACAGCGACAAACCCGAGTGTATCTGCATAGATATTATCGTATTATTTTATTCAGTGAAGAGGGTAATATTAAACAAGTATAATGTGTTTGGTGAGCTTACCTCTCAGCATCGTGCAGAATTACTCCCTTTAGTTTCAGCTGATCTCCAGCTCGCAGATCCACATTCTTCAGTTCAAGTTGCTGAGAAACACACTTGTGTAGTTCAGGGTTTCAAACAATTTCATGAGCAGATGAAAGATTATTGGTTGTCATTATGGTAGCAGACTTGGGAACAATCAAATATTGATATTTATCAGCTGTTTTATTCAGCAAATAATCAATTCCAGGGTGCAGAACAGTGAAATAAAAGCAGCAGCAGATTTAAACTTACCAGGCTCATTTTTGGTGAAGAGTCCTGGAGCTAATGGAAGGTGTAGGACGATGGTGTTGGTACAGAGACACCGTCTTCTGTCCTGGAAGACAAAATGTAAGTGGTGTGGTTGTAAAGTCTTTATTTATAATATAAAGTACAAAAGATACAGTGATCAGTCATCATCATCATCACAATGAAGTAGCCTATTCAATGTAGATGCCCTGCTCTGTTTAATCATTGCTGTTGAACTCATTTTGCAAATGAGATGAACTGTCTTCTTGATCATTGAACAAGAGAAACAGCTGCTGCAGAGCCAGTGTGAGGTGATGATCAAACCTGATTTAGATTGAGAGCCACTGCGTACATTGAGGAGTCTTAAATTTACACTGGAGAGAAACAACTACCAGAGTATACTGTGCCTGTGGTATTCAACCAGTCTGATATTTACAGGGTTGATTTGTGCACTTGAAAATAAAAAAAAATGAAAGATATACATGGTTATTATTTGTTTTTAGACTATTGGTCTTCATCACGATCATGCTAGATGTCTCTTGAATAATGATTTGTATTTATTCATTTATTTATTCATTTTATTAGAATATGACACTGTGTTCTTCTGTCTCTTCAATCTGACCTGAACTTGATTTTTATTTAATGAATTTGAAAGTAAATCCTTCATGTCTTCATCTGCCATCATTTACTAATTTATCCATTCACTT
Organism: Seriola lalandi dorsalis; assembly: GCF_002814215.2. Lineage (NCBI taxonomy): Eukaryota > Metazoa > Chordata > Actinopteri > Carangiformes > Carangidae > Seriola > Seriola lalandi. The sequence goes on from NW_019525478.1 coordinate 1,027,815, forward strand.
ACAGTGTGTGTGCTCAATGTCATCACAGTAACTGCCTGATATAAAAGGAGAGACCTTGCAACAGCATTTTTAGAGGACCTACTTTATTCTTTGCTATTTATACAATAAAAAAATAAGGCTCTGTTCAGTTTACCTTTTCTGTTAATCAGGACATGATCAACTAAGAAGTGTGGAGACCGATGGACAATACTGAGATAGTTGGATGTTGTTATTTGTTAATAGTCACATTCAAGGACTACAACATCTATCAATCAAAACTTAAATTATTATAAAAAATATATTAAATTTTTAAAAAATTTAAACACCAGGTTTGTAAGTAAGAATGAAACGGATATTATTATTATTACTGAATATCTGCACTGATACTGCTGTCTTCAACGTTTTACTGCCCTCCGGTGGTAAGAGTGTGGAACTGCAATAAATAGAATTAGTCAATATCCGTCAGTGCAGGCACAAGAGCACACACTTCCGGTAAAGTAAAGTTACGGGAAAGAAACTGAAGCAAGTATGGAGAAAATAACATAAATGACCATGGAATAATGTCGTTAATTAAAAATTTAAACTTCCGTCAACCCCTACAGAACGAGGTGTCGAAGTGAGAGTTACGTGGCGCTGCTATAGTACTAGCAACTTTCTCTATTGTGGTGATGCCGATTAGCATGCTAAGTGGGCTAATGGGCATCTTTCATCAGTCTCGCAAGATTACCAAAAAGCTTTTGACTCCCTCCATCGTCACTTGAATCCCGCCTTGCCCGTCCTATATCCGTAATAGATTAAGGGAGATTCTGTTGGATTGTGGCTTTAGTTTGGTCACTCTATTTTGAGAGTAAGAACCGGAAGTATTAGTATGTGGTCATATCTACAATTACGGCAACTTTACTACCTGATTAAATATGTTGCAATTCTACCTTGTAACCACTGGCGGGCGGTAAACATTGATGATTCTAATGACTTCATGTCTTCATGCAAGGTGGATATGTCGGTTAAATGTAGTGTATCGTACGTTTGTGTCGATGTGAATGGGGTGTAAATAACTTTAGCATCATTAGAAGAGGCTACCGAAAACTAGCATTGGTTGCCACTATCTGACACGACTGTCGTCAAGCATGTAAATAATTTTATCTTTTAAGAACTAAAACGAACCTGCAGTTGTCGATAAATTCCCAGTCCCGTGAGGGTCTCCCGCATGTACTGACAATAGGTAGATGGAGACGATGGACCACTTGAGAATAGCTTCGGTTTAGTAACTTTATTGTGAAAGGATCTACCGGATGTAGGAGTGTGCTGTCATCACTGCATGGACTATCTACCGCTCTCCAGTGGCGTAAGTGTGAAATTGCGACACATTAAACTCATAAAACCAGACCGTCGTTACGGTTCACCAAAGTACATTTTACTATATATATATATATATATATTACTTTTTTATTATTATTACTATATATTTGTTCTGTTACTTCACTTCTGATAACGTTAGGTTGGGCCTTTATTATTTAAAAGTACTTACCGGAAAGGGCTGTACGGTCTACATTTACAGTAGCTTGACGAATTTAATCCGTTGCAGTTCCTCACTGTGACCACCAGAGGGCGGTAAAACCCCATATTTAAATACGTTGAAGACCGTTTTTGGATTACATTACATGGGCTTTGTGTTGGTTAAAAACTATGTTTCACTACAGACAGTCAGTTTGAATTTATTCATTATCTCCATTTGATAAAGCAAGGTTAGTGTTTCTGACTCTGACCACTCGTAGACATTAAAAATGACACTAGCCGTCCTCAACAACAACTTCCGCTATGTAGCCGGAAGTGACTGAATAAAGTAAACAGAGGAGCTGTCAGTGGATGCAGACATCCAGATAGCTACAACTAAAGCGAGCAAATTTTTAAAAAGATATTTCTGCTTTTTATGCACACGAAGGGGCATTTGTATGAGGAACTGGTGCGACTTCTAATAAAGGTAAATCGTTAACGTTTCTGAACCTCCCGGTAAAATTGAACCCTGCAGTAGCCTACAATAGCTAACAGCTAGCTAATTAGCAAGTGTTAGCGAGCAATTTTCATGCCATTAGCTTCCGTCGCTTAAATGAAATATCACCGTAGTTTTTTTGTTTTTGCTTTCTTTTTTTTTTACCGCAGAGGTCGATGAGTTTAGTTTAAGTGCTACTCTTATTTAGACTCATTTCACTGGCTATCCCCAGGTAGTTAGCATGCGCTGATCGCTGCCAGCTGTTTGTTCACCTGCTGCAGCAGCTGGCGTCTCCTCCTCAGTCTGTGGGATCCGGCTGCGAGTCAGTGTCGCTGTCCTGAGGAGGCTCTCCTGCCAGAATGACCAGCTTTATTTTCATCACTTTTCCATTTGATAAATAGGACATTTCTCACCAGACTGTTTTTTACTTTAAGTTTCTGTTTATATCAGTGGTAGCTCGTGCTCAGATTGTCTCAGCACTACCTGAATATTTGTGTCTTCATCATATCGATCCTCAGGTGCAGTCACAAAAAGATTAGTGTTATTATATTCTATATTATTATATTCACTCACAGGTTTTCCTGGGACAGGAGTGACACTGTCCTGAGATGTTCACAGACATGGACTATGAACTGGAGGAGGACAAGCTGTGAGTCACAATTATGTTTTCCATTTTTTATGATCTGGGTCAGTCATTTAAGTAATTCAGCGGGTTTAACTGTGGGAACTTTTAAATCTTCCATTCATACATGGGTCCACATCACTATCATTACAGAGCTAACTGTATATTGAGCATCTAAGAGTTTTATACAGTAAAGCTGTCCGAACACACAGTCAGTTAAATGCTGCAGATCTCAGAGTATCATCTTCCCTCCTCCACAGGGGGATACCAACGGTACCTGGAACCGTGTGTCTGAAGAAAGATGCTAATAACCTTATTGGCATCAGCATTGGTGGTGGGGCACAGTACTGCCCTTGTCTCTACATTGTCCAGGTATGTACAGTAGGTTATAACCATGTTGTGAAATCTGTGACAGAACAGTTCTATCATGTTTCACTCTACAAAAAGTCATTGGTACCTTTTGAAAAGTGGTCTCTGTTGTCCCACAGGTCTTTGATAACACCCCAGCAGCTCTGGAGGGAACTCTGGCAGCAGGCGATGAAATCACAGGCGTGAACGGGAAACCGGTGAAGGGAAAGACTAAAGTAGAGGTGGCCAAGATGATTCAAGCTGTCCAGGTACACAAGCTCTGAGGATGGAATCACAGTCCATAGTTACTGACAGTCCTGAACAACACCAGGATATGATCAGATGGATTATTATTTACTTCATCCACCATTCTGTGGATGGAGACACAGTCCAGACTCAGATTAAACCAATTAAAAAAACAATTAAACTACATAACAAGCACCTTTTAATGAATAAGAAAAATGAAATTACTACATGTGAACATGAATAGAAACATGTCCACTTATTAAAACATTACTCACATTTTTGTGTCCCGCTGTGGATTAATCAGTGAATAGTCCCAACACTTTACTAGTTTCAGGTGCAAACCTTCCACTGGACTGCGGAGAAGAGGGACTTCACTGTCCTGACGAGCTGAGCTAAAGCGCTCAGGACAATAGCCCGTAGCGTTCGGCGTAACGTCACCGATGTAGAGTGGCTGTGTTGATTTTGGCATCTATTGTTCACACCCTGAAAAATTCCATGACTTCCTGCATGGTGGATTAAAGAGAGGGTCCAGTGTGGGAATTAAAGGATTAGATTGTGTTGCTGTGAATTTCACCCCTGGCCCCATGAAGCAGGAAAAGTTTGCACATTAACAAATTTACCACTTGTGTCAGGATAACACATTGTATTTTAATTGTTTTTATAAGAGTAAATGAATGGATGATATGTTGTTGTTTTTTCTAGTGATGATCTTTTAAATATATCCTGTTTATTTGTTGTTGTTGTTGTTGTGACTTCAGGGAGAAGCAACGATCCACTACAACAAACTGCAGGCAGACCCAAAACAGGGGAAGTCTCTGGATATAGGTATCTCCTGCATCAGACTCGAACACACACTCACGTTTTGATCCGATATTTGTCCATATTACTTTCTGTGGATCATGTGTTGCTTCTTCTGCGTTAAACACACATTTTGTTTGTGTTAGTGCTGAAAAAGGTCAAACATCGGCTGGTAGAGAACATGAGCTCAGGCACAGCAGACGCTCTGGGACTCAGCAGAGCTATTCTCTGCAACGGTGAGATTATTATCGCCATCATCATTAGGAGTTTATTAGTTTATTGTTGAAGATGGAAATGAAGCTCTTCTCATGTAAATTCATGTTGCTTTCCAGATGGACTCGTTAAAAGACTGGAAGAGCTGGAGAAAACAGCAGAGCTCTACAAAGGTGAAGAACAATCGAATCACAAAACTGCCATTCAGTAACAATTGTAGTTTTTATTTCTAATTGAACAAAAGCAAAAATAACCAGAGGACAAAACAATAAATAAAAGAAGAATAAGAAAAATCAATACAGTTCCTCCATATATTCTCAATATTTGCTGCTTAGCCTTTAATACGTAGGAAAATCCTTTCTAATGGAAGGTTTGATCACGTCTGTCTTATCCACTGAGTTGTTCTCAGTCTGTGAATGTTTTATCAGTGAAATGGATTTTTTGGGCATAAAGCAAACTGAGATCTATAAATGCTCCTTCACTTTTACTATGGTTGTGTTTCTCTGGATTTAACCCCAGCAGAAAGAGTTTAGTGATGTTTAAATGTGACAGCGTGGAGGATCACCTGTGGTCGTCTGTGTCTGCAGGGCTGATGGAACACACCAAGCGGCTGCTCAGAGCGTTCTTCGAGCTTTCTCAGACTCACAGAGGTGAGTTCTGCTGATGTGATGAAACAAAGTGTCGCTGAATTGTTTGCACCTTTTTTCGTTGGAGAAAGAGAAGAAGACAGTAAAGATGATCTGGTGTTTGGTAACGTGCTCCTTTTCAGCGTTCGGGGATGTTTTCTCCGTCATCGGGGTTCGGGAGCCTCAGGCTGCAGCCAGCGAGGCGTTTGTGAAGTTTGCCGACGCTCACCGCAACATCGAGAAATATGGTATTCAGCTACTAAAGACCATCAAACCCGTGAGTACAGTTTAAAACGTTTTTATATTGTAAACGACTAGAAAAAGCTTTTTCACCTTTTACTCTTAATGTGCTTCCATCCTCTTCTCTGCTTTGGCTTCGTGTTCAGTTGTATTTCATTTAACAGAAAAGTTTTTAATGTTACTCTCTTTGTTTACGTCACATGAATATTGTGTCCTGTGCGAAACGAGTCTGTTGTTGTTTTTAAATGTGACCCTGATCTGTGCGGTGCAGTATTTCGCTTCCATGTAAGATCAAATGCAAATTATGGTGGTGACAAATAAATGACCGACCTCATATCGTGCAGATGCTCCATGACCTGAACACGTATCTTCACAAAGCCATACCAGACACAAAGCTCACCATCCGCAAGTACCTGGATGTGAAGTTCGAGTATCTGGTAAATCCACAGCTCTTCTTCTTCTGCTTCAGTATCCGACTCAGTATGATGCTGTAACGCCTGTCAGTCTGTTGCACGTCTGTCAGGCAGCACAATGATGGAATGAATGACCTCCTTTGTGTCTTTCAGTCATACTGCCTGAAGGTGAAGGAAATGGACGATGAAGAATACAGCAGTATTGTGAGTTGCCATTTCAACTCTCGTCTGAGGAATTAAATCATTTGACATAAAGAAAAACAAACGTTTTATGTACTTTTACGAAGCAGTGAATGATGTGCGTCTTCCTTCAGGCCATGGGAGAGCCGCTGTATCGCGTCAGCACCGGTAACTATGAATACCGCCTGGTGCTGCGCTGTCGGCAGGAGGCTCGGGCTCGCTTCGCCAAGATGAGGAAGGACGTTCTGGAGAAGATCGAGCTGCTGGATCAGAAACATGGTCAGACACTCCACCGTGCATCATCACATTCAGATTCACACTTTATTTGTCAATACAAGGAACATCAAGCAGCGGTAATTAAAATAAATAAGAATAAAACAAATAAAATAGATTAAAAAGTTTCTATAGTAAATAAATAATATGAATAGATAATGGGACAGTTTATACTGTTTATACACATGAGACACAAAAGAGAAAGAGGCCAATGAGATAAGACATGTTTTGAGTTGTAAAGTATATTTCATTAGTTTTAGATTTTATCTTAATAACATCATATTTTAGCCTCATTAATCCTCCACACCGGCGACAGTCGTATTGTTTTCCGGTTGTCTGTCCGTCTGTCTCGTTCTCATGGACATGATATCGCAGTAACACCTTGACAGGACTCAAGGATGAACTGATTCGACTTTTGGTGCTCAAAGGTCAAAGGTCGAGTTCACAGTGACCTCAGAAAACACTTTTTAGTCATAACAAAAATTAGGACAAAATCTCACACACGTGGTTCATATTTTCTACGACTCTGGATAAACAGGGATGTGTGGCGGAGGGATACAACCGCGAGGAGGTGATTCTAGTTCTTGCCAACATATCACAGTATGACGCCGGTACATCGTCACACACCGTTATCAGTCATGATGCTTTCATTGTGATTGAAATGATGTGGTAGATTATCAGAGACAGAAACAGAGAAATGTAAAAATATGCAGCAGAAACACTGAGGAAAATAATTCAAACAGCCAGTTTAAGGTTTTACATGAGATCTAATCTCATAATTTGTCTTCATTGCCAAACAGTAACAAGTGCAACCGCGACCCTCATCTTTTTCCCCCTTTTATTATCTTTCTCTTCAACAAAATGACGTTTTTAAAAATGTTCTTCAGTGTCTTCACTTCATTTATTCACCCGACTCTTTCACGTTCTTCATCTACAGTCCAGGACATCGTGTTCCAGCTGCAGCGCTTCGTCTCGGGCATGTCGCACTACTACGACGAGTGCTACGCCGTCCTGAAGGAGGCGGATGTCTTTCCCATCGAGGTGGACCTCTCCCGCACCATGATCAACTACAGCAGCCAGTCGCTCACCTACACCGAGGACGAGGAGGAAGAGGAGGAGGAGCGCGGAAGAGGCGGAGAGGAAGGAGGAAGCGGCAGCGCAGGCAGACAAGCGGAGAACGGCGCTGAGAAACTAATCGATGACCAATGAGTGTGTGTGTGCGTGTGTGTGCGTGCATGTGTGTGTGTGTGTTTGTGGCCTTCTTGTGGAGATGAAGTCCACCCCTCCAACATAACTGTACACTTGCATTTAATGTCAACACACTCACCAAGCCGTGATCTTTGGAGTGCAATATAGCAGTTAGAAAGGTTAACACTGTCTTAGCAAACGTGATTACTACTGAAAACTGCTGCTGTAAATCTGTGTGCCGGTCTGTTGGTGTTTCCTTCCTGTGAAATCAACGGCCTTCTTATTTTAGTTTGTGCTTTTTAACATGTCTGTCCTCCACACAGGAAGTCAAAACCGAATGAGACACGACTTTATTTTAATGTGAGTGCTGCGGACGGGTTTTCATGCTGCAGAGTTGGAACTAGATACATACGAGTTGTGCCTTCGTGAAGTCTGATGGGTCTGGACTGTGTTTTCACGGGTGCATATTGTGGATTGTAACAGTTATACCTTGACATGTGCGGATTTATTTTACTTTCTTTGCTGCAAACTTGTCGCATTTTGAACAGGGATTTAAATGTTAAGTGTCTCTGGCAACAACTGGCAAATGAAACTGGTGGATAAATGTACAAAATGTGAAGGTGTTGTTGCAGATAGACGTGATTCTTTTCCTGCATGAATGTTTGTTACATGCAGCTGTTGCACCCTTTTGTTTATTCTTCTTCTTTGCACATTTTAATTGTTTAGAAAAAAAACAGCTGTGAAAAGTGTCATCACCCAAGGCTTATTCATTCAGTCTGTTTTATCTCCTCATGCTTCAAGCTAACGTGTTATTTACTCTCCTACATTCCCCTCAACAGCATGTTTTTTTTTGTTTGTTTTTATTCCAGCTGTTCCTTATCTCTGACTGTGTTTCTGTTCAGGAGGAGAAACACACACACGGCCTCACAGAGCTTCACCATGCTGCAGTAACGGATAGCAAAATGCAAACACTACGTGTAAATAAGTATGAAGTGGAAAGGATGTTTAAAGTCAGGTGTCGTGATTTTTCTTGTCATTCCAACTTTATTTATTCTTTTTGTCAAAATATATTTAAAAGTTTTAATTAGCTAAATTGATTCTATATTATAGTGAATATAATTATTCAATTATATGAGTCTGTTTTCATTTTTGTCTTCTGAGAATTAAGATGATCTTGTGCATTTTCATGATTTAGGGGTGGGGGGGTATTTGTTTGAGGTTGTCACTTGGGGGCAGTGTCACATCAGATCACACTGTCTGCACACAGCAATGACAGGAGTGCACTGAAGTCCCTGTGTAGGACTGAAAAAAGACATTTTGTTTGTGTATTTTTGTTTTTCTGGGTAACTGGAATATAATGCATCAATGGGACCTACTACTTATTTCTTTTGCACAGGTTGACTCATAAACAACTACAGCATTTTGGCTGAAATGAGTAGACTTATTTCAACAGTTGTTTTGTCCCACAAATAAAGAATGATAAAAAAAAATAATTAATTTTTAAAAATTAATTATTATTAATAATAATAATAATAATAATAATAATAGCGAACATGTTAGGCCTATTCCAGAGGGATATAATTGTTGTCTTTTTTTCAACTAACGTTAGCCTGTGTGAACATTTCATCTCGCACCTTTTACCGACAAGGTCGTGTCAACTATAATTAACAGATTAGTAGAATTAACATAATTATTACTATTTTTTCAATAATTTATCGTATATATATATATATCTAGAGAAAGAGTGAAAGAGACGATATATGTAAATATATAGATATATATACCTATGTGTTACATGTAATCAGCCGCATAGCCCCAGTGGCCTAATGGATAAGGCACTGGCCTCCTAAGCCAGGGATTGTGGGTTCGAGTCCCATCTGGGGTGAAAGCTTTTTGCTCCCGTTTGAAATTATTTTACAAAAATATTAACTAATCTTAAGGTTTTGCTTCCTGACAGTAAACAGTACGACTCTGCTTCCTCTCAAAGGACACATGTACCGTGTGTTGTTGTTCCCTTTTCCTCCGGCCCGCAGCCAATCAGGAAACACTCCGCTCCGCCGACACTCCTGCCGCCTCGGACTTTCCCTTCGCCACAAAACAACTTATTTCCTCTTCGTCTGAGCCACCTTTGGACGATCCTTGACTCTTGTTTTGCAGTTGTTTTAGCGTTTTAGCGGCTCTCACACAGCCATGCTTTCTGTACAGAGACTGTGTGTTTTTCTTTTATTCAACGCGGCTGCGACCTTCGTCTCTGCAGACAGTAAGTAGGCCGAGTTTATGTGAAGTCGCGTGGTTGTATAAGGATTTAATGGCTTTATTTTTTTATTTATGATTTAACAAATAGTGTTTAGCTTAAACCACGCACGCTGCATTGTGTCAATGATATTTACTCACTCTCAGTTACTTGTTGTGATTTAAGGTGCGTCGGAGGTGACAGCTTGAGTTGAATGTGGTGATTTACATGTAGGTTAATCCCCCAAACTCACAAGGGGCTCCTGTCACATATATGGACGTTTTAACTTTCATTTTTTTGTTTATAGCCATAAATCTGTGCTAACATAAGCCAACATGGAAACATTTATAGAAAAGAAAAGAAAAGAAAGAAGAAGTCCAGTGTGAGAATGAGATTTTTTCTCCCTTCTTCTAGTCATGTGACATGTGAAGTACTGTACATGTCATCTGTCACTCCTGCTAAAAGGTTTTTTTTTTAAAAATGCAGAACATAATGGAGCAAAATCATATTTTATGGAATTAACAAATGAATTGAACCTTGGTTGTGTGTATGGGATGTTGGACCTCTACTTTTGTAGTACATTTTTTTTTTCCTGTTTTGAAATTAAAACTTACTGGATTGTCTCCCAACACATTAATGCAAACATGGGTTAAAATACATCCCTTCTTCGTATTGTAAATTAATTATGAGAAATACTGTTGAAATCATTTTGTTAGAAAATAAAAAAGGATGTTGAGGAAGGAAGGATTCTTTCTCCAACCAGTGAAATGTTCTCAACTATCCACTCAATTCTTTGCAAAATAAAAAAGCAGTATCAGCAGTAGTTGATTTTCAGATTCAGCACAGATGTTTGTTTATGTCTTGATCTCCTCTCAGAGATGACAGCAGCCACGGTGTACTGGGACTCCCAACACAAAATGGTCCTGCTCAAGGACGGGGTGCTGGAGACGGAGGGGGACGCGTACGGGTACCTGAACAACACCCTGTCCAGTACAGGCTGGAGCGTCCTGGAGATCCGTGCCGGCTACGGAAAGACCCAGGAGACCGATGATATCACCTTCTACCTGGCCGGATACCTGGAAGGTTTCCTCACTGCCCAGTGAGTGTTGAATGAATGTGCTAATCCTGCAGTATCTATGTCGACGCATCCATCCTGATAATCAAAACAAAACAAATATCAGTAATCAAAGAGTTCAGGTTGGACGCCAGAGAACGATAAGACACTCTGATCTTTGACACCGTCTATAACAACAAGGAAAAATACAGAATCAGAAGATGAATAGAAAAGAATCGAGAAATCAAACATCATCAATCACTGTGTTCCAACATCCACTTAGTGTTCAGATGCACTCTCCCTCCCCAGGCAGATGATGGACCACTACACCAACATGTATCCGCAGCTGATCGAAAACCCGAAGATCCTCAGCCTGGTTCAGAGTTTCATGGCGTGAGTCTGTTCTCTTTTCATTTTAAGAATTAAAAACCGCAGCAGCAGAAATGTAAAATGATCTGAGTCACACATCACTGTCATCATCTTTCATATCCTCTTCTCAGAGATGTTACGCCCAGCTCAGGGCGTGATGTCGCTCTCTGTAGCGTCGTGTTGTAAGATTTACCAGACAATATTTGTTTGTGAAAATCAGAATTTCTGATTGTGTGGATCACGTTTCTTTCTGTTCATGATATCTCAGTTTAAGTTTAAGTTTGTATCCGTTGGACTACATGTCTACAGGTTTTTATTTATGAGCTCGGTGTTTGGTTCTTTGCTTTTATGTGTTTTACATTATAACAAATAATAAAAACAGTAAATGTGGCTCTTGTGCTTGTAGGAAGCAGGATTCATGGGTCAGAGAGCAGGTGAAACTGAACAAGAGCTCTGATCCTCTGTGGCAGCATGTGGGCTTCATCGTGGCCCAGATGGACGGGCTGCAAGCGGGAGTGAGAGACTGGGCCAAGAAAGAAGGGAAAAAGGTACGAAGGCCGTTAATTACATTAACATTCGTTTACTAGAGCAAGTTAAATCTTGTTTGCACAGACAAATAAGTCTCTTTTACATGCAGAGAAACCCTGTGTGCCAAAGTACAATAGCAGACATAAACATGTCCCAGCAGAACAATAATATACAGTATATATACATATATACATATATATATATATATATTCCATAGTTAGAAACTGTGGATAGAAAATACAAAAGAAACAACTACAAATGTTCAAAATCAAATGTATTCATATGCTGGAGTTAAAGATAAAACTCAGAAGTGTCCTAATTAAGACAATGTTATAATTTATTGTAAAATGAAAAAAAAATTGAAAATCCATTTTGAGATTTTGATAATAATAATAATAATAATAATAATAATGACAATAAACTTTAGCACAAATGACACATAAAAAACAAGCATTGATCTAAAGTAAAAAACATTAAAAACATTCATGTAAAATGAGAATAAAAAAATAATAAATCATTAAATAAGAATGATTAATTAAGACGTTTAAAAGAAGTGCTTGATGATTTTCTCTGCATCTTAAAATGAGGAACCTCCAGTACAAATCAAACATGTGATCATATATCACCTTTAGTCAGTCTAAAATTTAAAGGGACATGACATCGTGTGTTTCGTGCTTTTGTTGAGAAGAAGAAGATCTTTATTTTTTAGAGATCAGTTTAAAATCACTTCTGGTGCCGGAGTTATTGTTTTACTATCAATAAAATGTAAGTGGTATTTTAGGTTTTAAGGTTAATGAGACGAAGAAGAACATGAGAGTCTCATGATTTCTGTGATTTTGAATATTTTTTTTCTTTCTCAGTTCATCATTTTATCAGTTGTTTTGCAAGAAGACGGTGCTGCTCGTTTTCATTTTCTGACTAACAGCTGTTTATCTGGTGTGTTTCCCGTAGCCGCTGACCCTGTTTGACATCCAGTTCCTGAACTCGGTGGGAGATCTACTGGATCTGATCCCAGCCTTGGTGCCCGGCTCCAACCCTCCGCTCAGAGACTTCAAACTCCCAGGGATGGGACACTGCTCTGCGCTCATCAAGGTCAGAGGCTGAAACACACTCTGGCGTCAGCGAAGGCGCCAGTGTTGTAAAAGCTGCCGTCCAAAATAAGCAACGCAAGTTACGCAACTCTGACATCAGCTGTAATCACATGTATTCAGGGAGGTGTCAGAGGTGCTCAGACTAGTTCCAGGTTACATCCCTGTTCATCCAGAATCATATAGAACATTTAACATCTGTGTGAAAAGTGTTTTCTGAGGTCATGTGATCTTTGACCTTTGACCACCAAAGTGTAATCAGTGCGTCCTTGAGTCCAGATGAACGTTTGTGCCAAATCTGAAGAAGTTCCGTCAAGACGTTATCGAGATATCGTGTCCAGAGTTCCTGAGAGATGATTCTTCACCTTGGATAATTAACATATTTAACGGATGTAAATCTTTCCATTTTCTCTTTGCATCAGTGGATAATGTCGTGTGTAAAAGAGCGTACTTCTCCTCTGTGACCATGTTTAACACCCACACCAGGACTTCTGTGCATCATCTTCCTGGAGAGTTTCATTTTCTACACAAAAAAAGAAAACTCCCACACACACTTGTTTTAGTGTAAATGTTTCTTGCGTGGGCGAGAAATCTATTTACCAGCACAGACGTAATAAATATTGTGTCTCCGTGTGGGAATGATTCAGAGAGCTTGAGAGTTCTGTATTGCTCTGAGTTTCATCTTTCTTACATTTAATTATGTGTTTGTTTTGTCTTATTTTATTTACTTGTGTTTTATAAATTCACACCACTTGAATTGGAGTTGATTATGTAGCTGCTCCGACATGTGACCTCATGCTGAAGCTTTGATCCAGATATCGCTGCAGCAAAGTGACACGGGACACTGAAATCCAAGGCGGCTTTTTTATGGCGCCGCTTTGACATCAAATGGCTTTTGTATCATTTTACTCGCATGTCCCTGAAATTCAGCCTCATGTTGTTGTTTCTTTGGAAACCTTGGGAATCACCGTGTGTAGCTGAAGAGTTTCACCACATTACTGATGCTCCGCCTCTTGACCTCTGACCCTGAAAATACTTCTAATCTGAGTCACATTAACACAAATTTTAAAACAATTTCTTCTGACCCTGATTGAATCCTGTTTGCTGGTGTCTGTCTCAGATGCTGCCCGGCTTTGAGAACCTCCTGTTCGCTCACTCCAGCTGGTACACGTACGCCGCCACCATGCGGATCTACAAACACTGGGACTTCCACATCGCTGAGCCCCACGCCGCCACGGGGAAACTGTCCTTCAGCAGCTACCCTGGTACGCAGAGCCCAGGGACTTCAGAGATAGCAAGGATATTTACCAGTGTTTGTATGTCATGAAGTGGATCTGTGACAACAGCAGGAGCTTGTAATGTCCAGTAGTTTTAATGGCAACAGGAACTAGAGTCACCTCCTCGTGGTTGTATCCCTCCGCCACTCAAACTAGTCGCAGGTCACATCTGTTTATCCAGTCGTTAAAATATGAACCATTTATGTGAAATTTTGTCGTAATCTCTGTTTGAAGTCTTGATTTATAGCTAAAAGTGTTTGACCTTTGACCACTAAAATCTAATGAGTTAATCCTTGAGTCCAAGTCAATGTTTTTACCAAATTTGAAGCCGTTCCCGTGAAAGCATTTGTGAGATATCGTGTCCACGAGAAAGGGACGTACGGACGGACAACCCAAAAAACAACATGGCTGCTGCTCTGACTGTCGCGGAGGAATAAAAACCTGCTCTTATAAAAACTACTATTATTTAGTCCCCGCTTCTTTTCTGGGCTCACACAGTCATATTCCAAAGTTGTATTCTCCTTCTTTGTTTTATACTGAAAGGGTCGAATGCTTCCTGAATCCTTGTTGTTTCTGAAATGTCTCAGCTCACAGTGTCCGTCTTGCCTCTAGGTTTCCTGGTGTCTCTGGATGACTTCTACCTCCTGGGCAGCGGCCTGATGATGACCCAAACCACCAACAACGTCTTCAACTCCTCCCTGTTCGACACTATCACCCCCAAAAGCCTGCTGGCGTGGCAGCGGGTCAGGCTGGCTCACAGTCTGGCTCGTACCGGAGAGGACTGGGCCAAAACCTTCTCCATGTACAACTCTGGTGAGTGGAGCTCGTTGATTATATATTTGTAAAGCACTAAGCTCCGTTACTAATTGTTTTATGAGGTAACAGTAAAAAATAAAGACGGATATCAACAGTAAACACACGGGTAAAACACGTGGAGGTGCGAAGATCTGCATCCAGATAAAAGCTGAAAGTTGAAGTGCAGAATGAGTGTTTTTGCTACTGCCAGCCTTTTCCTCAATCATGCCGGTGTAGATTTAGATTTTATATTGTTGGACCTTTTATTTCGCTCTTTAATAACATTTATTTTACATAAGAAATAATCAAAAATTAGAAATTCAAAATCAGAAATTCAAAACTGAAAACATCACTCAGTTCAACGTTTCACGTCTGGGCTTGAGATGAGTAATAAAGCTCCAGTCTGAAGCTTAAACCTTCAGATGATTCATTATCACAAGCGTCATAAATAGTTTTGCATTTGTCAACATTACATTATCCCTCTGAGGTCGACAGATGTTTCTGTTCATATCTCTGTGATAGTGCAGCGCAGCGACATGGTTTAGATGTTGTTAGAGTCGGTAGAGTCTCCACTTCCCCTTAATATTCTTGTGGGATCATACGTGACTAATAGCCTCTAAAATTTGTTTAAAGCAGACTGACAGACACTACGACTCAGTGATATTACAAAATGTCACTTTAGGCTTTTATTATCCATTTATCAATTATTTTATTCATATAGTGCTCCATTTTTATGACCCTATAGACTTTGGTGAACACATTTGAAGCACCAAAACAATTCATCCACAACAGTAAAGGTTTGTTTTTCAAAAAAATATAATATAAAATATAATTCTATAAAAACTCGGTTTCAAGTTTTCAGCATCGGGGCCGAATGATCAGTTGACACGGTGAGGGGCCTCGTTAGAGAAAGAGTTCAGGTTGCTCTGAAGATTGAGACAAAAAACACTTGGATATTTTCTAATACGCAGCCACGCCCCTTTTTAAAAGGTGAATTCAAGAAATAATGTGGAAAGCGGGAGAATGCCCTCAGGCCTCAGAGGAATCTGCTTGTGTTGCAAAACTTCATGATCAATGTGAAACGGTTCATGTGAATTTCAGCTTCTTGTATAAAGGGTTTGTTTAAAATTGAAAATGAGACTGAGGACTTCCCGCACAGCAGCAGAGCGATGTGAAACTCATCATGGAGATCTGGTCAGAAACTGATAAACCCCCCCCCCCCCCGACTCTCGCAGGTACCTACAACAACCAGTACATGGTGTTGGACAGGAGCAGAGTGAAGCTGGGCGACAGCGTTGACGACGGCGCCCTGACGGTGGTGGAGCAGATCCCCGGGCTGGTGGAGTACTCCGACCAGACGCAGGCGCTGCGCAGAGGTAACGACACATCTCCGTTTCTGTTTCCCTTCGGTGTTTGCTTCATTTTTGTCGGGTTGATCTTTCCTGCCGCCTCCGTTCGCCGCAGGTTACTGGCCGTCCTACAACATTCCTTTCCACAAGAAGATCTACATGCTGAGTGGCTACGGGGAGATGTGGAAGGAGTACGGCGAGGACTTCTCCTACGACCTCTGTCCCAGAGCCAAGATCTTCAGACGCGACCAGGCCGATGTCAAAGACCTGGACTCCTTGAAGCACATCATGAGGTTCAATGGTGCGTGGCTCTGCCTGACTTTGAAGCCTAGTTTTTGAAATTCTTCAAAAATCTTGTGAAAACAAACCTTTACTGATGTGGATGAATTGTTTTGGTGCTTGAAATGGGTTCATCAACGTCTGTAGGGTCATGAAAACAGTGCAACATATGAGTCAAATAAACTCGTAGTGTTGTCTGTCACTTTGACAAAATTCTTAGTAATTTTTTTCTAGATTTAGATTTTTGTTTGACAAAAAAAATACAATAGTGTTTTCGAACACAAGATCTTTGTTCATCCAAAAAAAAGTTGGTGGAAAACACTTTTAGAAACGTAATTTTTAGGCGAGGACACAATAAAAAATAAAGATGAGATAAACCAGACTTCAGGGTTTATTTGTGCTTGGAAAAACTGCCCTACATTTAAATATTCAACTTATTTTAGTTAATAAAAAAGAGTCTACAGATTCTAACTACATTCAAACCATAAATCTATGTTGTAGATATTAGTAGAAACATCCATCGACCTCAGAGGGTTAAATACCTGCAGCTCTCACCAGGTGAACAGCATCTCAAATGATCTTCAGATGAAGTTGGTCCCACATTTTAAATAAAGATCTACTCTGTTTGTTTTCAGACTACAGGAACGATCCATACTCCAAAGGCGACCCCTGCAAGTCCATCTGCTGCCGTAACGACCTGAGGTCAGAGCGGCCTTCACCAGGAGGTTGCTATGACACCAAGGTACTATCCCATCATCACTTTTGCATTGATAGGAGGTCACATAGGCTTTGCAGCATCAAATGCTGAGATTTTCTCTCCTCCGTGTGTCGTTCTGCGTCCAGGTGACAGATTTCCAAATGGCCGGGAATTTTCATGCGGAGGCCGTGAACGGGCCGACCACGCAGGACGGACTCCCGCCGTTCCTCTGGGATAAATTCAGCAGCATCAGCCACCAAGGTCTGCCGCTGTCCTACAACTTCACCTTCATCAAGATGCAGCCTCTTCTCTTCGATCCATGAGGTGTGTGTGTGTGTGTGTGTGTGTGTGTGTGTGTGTGTGTGTGTGTGTGTGTGTGTGTGTGTGTGTGGGAGAGAGAGAGAGAGAGACAGAGAGATGCTTTCTGGCTAAAGCTTTCAGATTATAAACGTCCAGGGTGAAAGGTACAATCGTTTGTGGTTCTGTTTACACAAAGATGATTTTATTTTAACTGTTGCTTAAAGATCAGAATTGCGTCCCACCAACATGTGCTTCCTTTTTAAACAAGTACCATTTCACAATAAGAGTTCCCTTATAAAGGATTTATAACTGGTTTATAATTAGGTCATTAATCTGGTTGTTTACACTTTACAAATCATAAATAAACAACTATAAATAAGTTATAATACAGTTTTCATACATTGATGCAGGCTCACTATTTGGCAAGATCCAGTTAATGCTTATTACTCATTAATGTTACTAATGAGTTTCTACCATTTATAACTGGTAAAAGGAGCCTGATTGTAACTGATTAATAAATGTTGATGTGTTTTACACTTTACCAGTTATAAATGTTGGTAACTTCCTGGGATGCTAACGTCCTAAAGAAGATGCCAACCAGCGAAAAGCATCTCCATTTTAATATCCGCTGTGCAAAACAATCTGATTGTATTATATTATAATATATATATATAAATTATAATATATACAAATATGTGAAGAAGCAGCAGGTACAAACGCTGGTTGATGGAGAAAACAAAGAAAGCTCAGTAACTAATGACATATGAGGCTGAACAGAAGAGATACATGTGGTCTCACTATTTGGCAAGCAGCAGGTCGCTGTTGCCCTTTTTTATCTAATGTGTTATAACAGTTTATAAATGATTAATAAAGTGTTAACTCATAAATCCGTCATGAGGGTCGTCTTATCGAGAAGTGGGACCTTTAAATGTGCACAGTTTGTGAGAGCTTCCCTCCACCTGATGAAAGGCAAAGCTCGGCTTGCGATTTGTCAAACTGCCAATCAGATTTTAAGTCTGTATTTTAACACACGTCTTACTCAGGGTATGAAGATGGATTTACTTTGAAATGCAGTAGAAATCAGCCGTGTGTTTTTTTTTTTTTTTTATACCTGCAGCCATTTGTGCCTCAGACACAGTGATTTCATTAAATCAGTGGCTGTGTGTCTTTAATCTTTCTGGGCGTCTTTTCCAGATAAGAAAACACTATTGTTTTAATGTTTGATGAAACAATCATTCTCAGGACACCTGAGCTTCTCCGCTCTTGTGATGAGTGATGTGAGAATCTGTTTTCTGTACTGAGCTAAATGAAAATATCTCAGGTTTGTATTTTTTATATATAAGCCTGTGTTTCTGTGTGTATCCTGCTGTCATTTCATGTGCTGATTCTTTATTAAAGTTTTACTGTTGCGTCAGTACTCACCTGTCCTTCATCTCTTCTTGTGCAACAGTGACTCTTAAACATTGAGGTCTAACGAGTAATTAATTACAGAACCCTCCATTTCATTTTAAGTGTGAGCAAAGTAGGAGTATAAGCTGTGTCCACTTTTTATATTATATCAGGTGTGAATAAACTTAAATATATTTGAATGTTTATTATTGGTCAAATTGATAAGAACAAAATAAACCAAAAAAACTTCTCTTTTTTTTTTTTTAATTTTTGGATGAAGTGGGACGATTAGTTTCTCCACATGACCCGTCTTGTTGCTTTGCATTCACGCACCATCACTGTTTATCTCATCACTCAATTCATTGTGAAACCTTTGGTGAAGCTCTCTCCTCTGTCAATACCAAAACGCTCTGGAGAAACTCATAACACAGGTTCCTTATTACGCGAGTCAGTGTCACGAATATTAGTTTGTCATTTATGAAAACTTGGCTGTGGTGCGTCACTTGTTGTTGTTCGCCTGCACCTTTCCTGTTAGTCTGTTGCTTCTACTCTACATCTGTTTCTGTTTATGACCTATGCTTGTTAGTTCCTCACTGAACTGCCCGGCTGATCAGTCTCCATTCGGGTCCTCCACACACACCAGGCACATTATCAAACACCTTTTAATCCAGGTTCAGGAGCTTTAGGGTCAGGACCTTTTTGTTTTTGAAACAGATACACAGTGAGCTCTCTCTGCCCCCTGAGACACGTAGTGATTCACCCTTTCCGATGAGATGGAGGAACTGAAACATCTGTTAGACACCCTGTATTCATTTCACAAATCCTCCCGTCACACCTCCCCTCTGTGTCTCACAGTTCTGTCCTCAACTACGTTTTCTTCTTCTTCTTTTTTTTATTGGTTTGAATCACAAACAAAAGTGTAGAGGAGGATCACACTGCCGCAGGTCTCCTCATTGCTCACCCAGTTTCAGCCATGGACAAGAAGGACTGTTCTGCCAGCCAGAGTTGGGATAGTCTCCTCAAAATGTGTGTCTCCGGCAAAACGGACCCCACGAACAAGACGGCGTGCTCTGCCGGCCAGATGTTGGACAAACACTCCAACAAGTGTGTCTCCAGCAAAACGGAAACCGGGGTCAAGAAGATTTGTTCTGCTGGCCAGACGTGGGACGAGCTCATCGGCACCTGTCTCCACAGCAAGACGGAAACCAGACCCGAGCCTGAACGACCAACAGGTGAGATGAAGTTTTTATCTGCCCCCCCCCCCCGAGCAGAGTCAGGTTTTAGTCTGCTCTTGGTTTTAGACCCGGTTTTGACTTGATGCTCTCTGGATGTTGACTTGTATTCTTCCTCACTGTGTAAAACGTCAGAGTTGTTGTTTTCCAACTGATCTACCTGTGTTTATTTCGTCCTCTTTGGCACAAACTATTTAAGGGATTTCCTCTGTGCACAGCTGCTCATGGTCTTTAAATGATTCAGTTGTCTGTTAAAGGGGGAAGTGCGGAGTTCCCACGTTAACTTCGGCTACATATGTTGACTTTAAAGAAAACACTTTAGGTATTATTTTTTTTAATTTTGTCACTGCATCTCTTTGTAAATGTTCATTTCCTGCTCAGTTAATCTGTCTGACCCCCCCACCCCC
>NW_019525478.1:1047947-1055585 GCF_002814215.2 Seriola lalandi dorsalis
CCAGAGCCGCCGCTGCAGGCTGATGTAAACCAGGTGAGAGTCATCGCCCCCGTTCCCCAGGCCGACCCCATGCTGATGCTGAGTCCGGCTCTGTGGATCTTCGTGGTGCTGGCCACCATGGGGTCCATCTTGGCTCTGGCTCTCTGGTTCATCATATACAGACGAGAGACCAGACAAGGCAGCACCTCAGGTAAAGACGACTGGCGTTAATGATCCATATCATCTGATTATTTCTAATTTCTTTTATTCATCCTGTTTTTTCTGTCTTGAGTTTGAGTGTCACAGAACGGTTTAAATGCTGTTTCAGAGGCTTTTCTGTGGAAATGTTTGGTATTAAATAAATAAATAAATGGTATTAATTATGATATATTTACTTAATATCACCTTTAAATAACTGTCAGTAATTAAACACCTAAATTGCTGTAACTCTTCTTAGAGAAAGAGTTGCTATCGGATACTGTAATGTGAAGGAATGGATCACTTCACCCCCCTGATCCTTCACGCCTTGGATTAAATATTTCCTCAGTGATGTCGTTTTTCAAGCGTCTATCAAGTGGCGGGGGTCTCTCTCTCTCTCTCTCTCTCTCTCTCTCTCTCTCTCTCTCTCTCTCTCTCCCTGTACGCGGGGGATCTGACATGCAGAGCTGGCCTCAGAGTGGTGTGGAGGAAGCGGGGTGGCAGGCAGGCAGGTGATGAAGTGTGACGTTCCTCACAGTAGAAACTCCTCAGTTTCTGTTCTCTTCTCCGCGCTCGTCCCCTGGGTCGGCCGCGCTTTCTCACCAGCTATTCTGGTTTCAACACACATCCGTTGGTTAGGCAGGACAAATGATGTCTGCACTTGACCTTGAAAACACATAAACTGACAAAAGAGAGGCGCAGAGAGGCACTGAAATCAGAATGACGTGCACTCAGAGGGGCAGTAATGTAAGAGTTTGGCCTGGTGGACAGACAGCTGGATATCTGAAGGCTGCTGATGTCTGTATTCATTTTGTGAGACATGCCTTCAGGCTGAAAAGCTCCAGCTTTCGTGCTTTAACTCTCTGAGGTCTGAGGGCATTTTCTCCCATTTTAAATTCACCTTTTAAAGAGTGCTTACACATCACATCACACCCAAGTGTTTTATATCACAATTCTCAGAACAATCTCAGCTCTTTCTATAACGAGGCCACTCAATGTGCAAAGAGATAATTTGGCCCAAATGCTGAAAACTTGAAGCCTAATTTTTGAAATAATAAATATCTTGTGAAAACAAACCTTTACTGATGTGGTTGAATTGTTTTAATGCTTCAAATGTGTTCATCAAAGTCTATAAAGTCATAAAAAATAGTGCAACATGAGTAAAATAGTAGATAAATGGATAATAAATGCCTTTTGTAACATCACTGAGTCGTAGTGTCATCTGTCACTCTGCTTTAACCAGATTTTAGAGGCTATGAGTCACTTATGATGTTGTACGAATATGAAAGGGAAAGTGGAGAGTCGACAGATTCCAACAACATTTAAACCACATTTCTACGCTGCATTATCACAAAGATATTAATAAAAACATCCTTCAACCTCAGAGGGTTGATTATAACATCGTGACTCTTCTGGAATGCAGCTCTTGTGCAGTCTTAGCACAATTCTACGTAAAACTCATCTTTATGTTTGAAACAATGGCCGACGAGAAGCTACATTCACTTCACAATCAGCAGCATGCTTTTCTCCTCAGCGAGTTAACTGTCTGTCAATAGACCTTTATCCACAGGACAACCAGGAATGTAAAGTTAGCAGAGTGGAGGCACTCAGCTGTTGTTGTTGCGACACATATCATTGTTGTACTGGTGGTGTAATGCAGATGTCTGGCACTTGTCTCGTAACATCTGAAAGTCATTTTCTCACTAGTTCTACTAAATATTTCAGTTACACGTTCTACATCCTCTATCCTCTGATGGACACTGAGTATTTTACTGTTTTCAGTAGTTTACAGCCACTTTGCCTCCTCATCATACAGAATCTTATTTGCTGACATTTTACATTATCTAAATATATATTTAAATATTTTCATTCATTACATGTTATAAGCCTTTATACAAGGAATGTAAAATAAAATAAAAATGAAAATAAAAAAACAACAGATTTACACATTGTAATATATGATCACATGTTTCTGATGAATCAAATGAAGTGAGGCTTTTTAACCATTTAATTATACAATCTGAGAAAGATCCACAACAGTAGAGGGTTAACATGTAGATACGCTGGATGTGTGTGGTTGTCTTTGTGACTGAAAATAAACGGTAAGTGTTCCAGTTGAGATCCACACATGTACATTACGTGTCTGTGTTGTTTGTGTCACAGAGGATGCAGAGCCGGGGCTGGAGCCTCTTCAGAAAACCATCCACCCGCCGCCCTCAGAGAGAAACGGTCAGGCGCAGATGTTTCAGCGAGCAGCAGAGGCCCCATGGTCCTGTCCTCACCTGCACCTGGGGGCCCAAACAGGCTCGAAGTGGGAGGATTGCAGTGGGATCATTGCTTGCAGGGGCCTTGCAAAGCATGCTGGGAAAGAGGCGGGCGAAGGGCTGCCTGCTTGCAGCAGAATGAGGGGGCACAAGATCCCACTTCCTGCCACAGAGCTCGGTGGAACTGCATTAGTTACAACAAAAACTGTATAGGGCTGTGCATGTGTGTGTGTGTGTGTGTGTGTTTGTGTGTGTGTGTGTGTGTGTCTGTGTCTGTGTGTGTGTGTCTGTGTCTGTGTGTGTGTGTGTGTGTGTGTGTGTGTTCTCACAGACTTCTCTTTACTGCCTGTTCTGTGCACATTGTGCTCAGTGTGTTGAAATTCAACTTTTGGATATTTGTCTTTTCTACCATGTTTTTATGGTTTTTAAATAATATTATTTTTACAGCTGTTGTTTTATTTCTCTTCACTTGCTTGAAAAAAAAAAAGAATTTATGATGTACATCTGTGTTCAGTAATACCATGTAAGACTGTGTATAGTTTAAAAACTAAGAAACTGCTCTGAATCTTGTCCCATATTTCAAACATCTTTTAATAAAACACAAAGCAGATCATCTCAGAATTATTTGGGATGTTGTGAACACAGGGTGGAGTTGTTGTTGACAAGTCTCGTTTGGACGTAGTTTATTATTATTTACATGGTAAATAATTGTGTCAAACTTCCTCAATCAGTGAAGGAAACATCTAAACACAAACAGAACGGTTCAACGTAAAGTTAAGAAGAACACATTTAATATCTTCCCTCAATATCTGGATTCCTCCTTGGAGAGAACTGACCATGTGATTTGATAATAGCTCTCAAATCTAGTTGTGACAGTAATGACAGTGACTTATCACTGTCCACAGATTATGGACGTTGACTGTGTGACTCTGGCGCCCCCGAGTGACTATAATAATAAAACCTTTAGTGAAGTTAGCCTCATTAAAAATGATGCTCTGTTCCAGACAGTTAAAAAAAAGAAAAAAGCCTCCTCTTTATGTTCAGTTTTAGTGTTTGGTCGTGTTTATTTCTTATTCCCATGAATAACAGGTCGAACGTAATGATTTAATGTAAACTAAGTGTGATAACGTGTCACACGATAAAAGAGGAAGGCTTTATTTCGAGCACTTCTTCTTCGTCTGCCACGTCTGAAGGTGGAGTTTTCCTTTCAATGAAGACACAGTTCATTATAGGAGTCAGAGGGACAGCGTTTCCGCAGAGGGAGTGAAGGGATGCGGCGGTGAAAAGTATAATATCAGGGAAAATAAAGAGAACTGAACCCGTTGGTCCTTTGTCATACATGTTAAACTCTCACCTTTAACACACCTGCTTGTTCCACAGCTGTTCCCCAGTCTCTCCAACCCCTGGATGAACACAGCTGTCCAAAGAAACCCAACAGTGCTGATTCAGACAGGTACAGGTTAGGTTTGCCCGGTATTGTACCGGTAGTTCCTCTGTAATCACAAGTAGGTGGTGGGGTTGTCAGTGACAGCCAGGTGGAAGTACTCTGGCAGGCCATCACTCTGCAGGCTGCTGTTGGTCTCCCTCCGACGGATTTTGGTGGACAGGGTCTTCCTCTTATTGAAGCCCTCGCTCCCGCCTCCACGCTTCTCCAGGCTGGACACGATCATCTCCGCCAGGTCCTGCTGGAGCCGCTGGAAGTTCTCCCTGAAACAGCAACAGGAGGATTCATTTTGGATTATGGACGTAACTGTGAGAAGATGTAAAACAGCTGAACTTAGATAAATACACTAAAAGTGCCAAAGCCCTGTCAAGCTTTTGCAATTTCTGTTTAACCCTCTGAGGTTGACAGATGTTTTTATTTACATCTTTGTGATAACACAGTGTTTCTTTTGACATTGACATTTCCTCATTCTGCAGGAGCAGCAGGATCCAGATCTGACACTACAACACTCATTATTATTATTATTATTATTATTATTATTATTGATAACACTAGAACTTATATGTAGTAGGATGATTATTTCCACTATAATAATTAACGGCAGACAACTGATAATCCTGAGCCCAGTTCTGTTGGAGGTTTCTTCCTGTTTAAGGGAGTTTTTCCATTATGATTTGGCGCTAAACAAATGAAATTGAATTGAATTGTTTGGAGTAAATCTGAATGGAACTGTGTTTTTATGTTTATACTCACGCTGTTGGTGGTGTCGGCAGGTTGTATTTGCCCCCAGTCACCCCTGTTAACCAGTATGTCATCTCTTTGCCTTTGCCCTGTGAGTCATTCACACATGGACACGCGCACAAACACACACACAGGAAATGAAACTAGTAACCACTATCTTCACAGTTTATGCTAGATGTACATGCCTGGAAAGGTAAGTACACAAAAAGACAAACCCAGCTCACCTTCAGGTACGTCTCTCCTCGCTTTTCATACTCAAACTTGCAGTCTGTCCTCTGCAGGATGTTGATGGTGGACTGGCTGACGTGAATTCTCAGAGCTGGAAAGACAACGTGAGAAATAATCATCAGAGTCAAACCTGCAGCTCTTTTTAACTCTGTGGATATGAAGATCAGAAGCTGCACCTGAACTACCAATAATGTGACTGTGTTAAAAAAAAAGTGTGTTAGACAAATGTACCCCGGACTAGATATTCATCTCTTTTTCTTTTGGTATTGTAAGATAGGAGCGCTTATTTTTATTTATTTTGGTCTGCACATCAAATAAACAAGTTTGGAAGTGTACAAGTATATGGATAAGAATATGCATGAGTGTATTTCCCTGTGCAAGGCATAAGTTGTGTGTTTATACCCTTGGATGCAATAACACACCTAACATACAACGAGAAGCTTTCTTCTTCTTTTTCTTTTAGTTTTTTTATTTTATTTATTTATTTGACTTATTTGTTTTTTCTCTCTGAAACTCTGATATCTTTGTTTGCACTGTTATTCTAATTTTGTACATACCCCTTTGACCTTTGTGTAATAAAAAAAAAAAGTGTGTGTGTGTGTGTGTGTGTGTGTGTGTGTGTGTGTGTGTGTGTGTGCATGTGTGTGAGTGTGTGTGTGCTGTTTCTTACGCAGGCCTGTGGACTCCATGCGTGAGGCGGTGTTGACTGTATCTCCAAAAAGACAGTAGCGAGGCATCTTGTTCCCCACCACTCCTGCCGCACACGGTCCTACACACGAATACACACAAACAACCATAAATGTCATCATCCAGTTCATTGACCGATTCATTTTACTGTTACTGTTTTATTTTTCAAGTCCTAACTTTTACTATTTTGTTTGATTGAGTTTTCACACATTTGATTCTCATGTTATGATCATTTATAACATCTATGACAATAAGAAAGGCATGTTTGTTGGTGACTGATTTATGTTTGGTTAATCATTACTGTTACTCAGCCACTAGATATCAGTCACATGATGACAAGGAAGAAGAAAAACTGCCTATTTTGGTTTGCGCTTCCTCATTTTGCTTGTGACTAAGTCTCTGTGGTTGTATCAGTGCTACACTGCCACCTACTGTTCTTTTTTTATAAAATCATTTTTACATGCAGAACTAAGTCACTGTCCACACACTACCTTCCCTCCTCATACATGTTTTGAGTTTTATGATATTTTACCAGCTTTTTTAAAGAAAGGAAATCTTTGCTAATGTTTCTAACATCAGTTTAAATATGTGTCTAGTAAGCGTGACTTGTTTTTCGGTCAAATTAGCCACTTTTAGGGCTACATATTACATTACCCTGAGGACTAAACATCTAAATATGCTTAATCTGAAATATTAGGCCATGAAAACTAAAATGAAAACATGAATTTCTGTTACCTGAGTGCACACCAATACGGATCCACAGAGGGATGCCAGGCAGGTGCTGCAGCTCAAATGTCCCTACAAACGCTAGGATGTCCAGGGCCATGTGGGCGATGTCCACTGCGTGCCTGTTGCCGTTGCGTTTGGGCAAACCTGATGCAACCATGTATGCATCTCCTATTGTCTCCACCTGAGAGACAACAGATGAAAAGATTCATTGATTAAAATGTTACCTGATAATCAGCCACATATACCAGTCTAACCCCAACCTCAGCTGCTTCATGGGAGACTTAACGCCTGACCTCTAACTCCCACCACTGCCCTGCTCCACCCCCTGATTGGTTAAACACTATGTTACCTAAGATCCAGTGAGCAGAGTACCTTATAGACATCATGGTGGTCAAGGATGCTGTCGAAGTTCTTATAGATGTGGTTGAGCATGTCGACCACTTCGATGGGGGTACTGTAGTGGCAGAGGGTGGTGAATCCCACAATGTCACTGAAATAAATGGTGACCTCCTCAAACAGCTCTGGCTCCACTCTGCCTGTCTCCTTTAGTGAACGCACCACTGGGCTGAGGGAGAGTGGAAAACATTGATGTTTATTAATAGCTTCTTATGACATTAAATTTTCTGTCAGTTACATTTATGCTAAGGGAATGCAACATGTACATGTACATATAAATACAGCTTTGCCTTGAGCTGGGGCAGATGCTTGTGACCTCAACATGGTGGGAAAGACAATTGTAATTATTATCAAGGGGGTAAGATATTGATTGGTTTGAATCATAATACACATCAATACATATGGTATATTTTACTTAAAAGCTGGAAAGATTCTTAAATACCCCTTTCAAAAGAAACCCTGCCTCCAGGCTTTATGAAATGTGATAAATATATAATGATAGAAAATACATAAAAGGAGAGAGAAAAAAAAACTGTTCCCTATTTCAACATACATTCAAATCAGTGGCGATTGCTCTAAGACTGCAAGGGAAGCTCAGCTTCCCCTAAAATGTCAACAAAATAAGTGGTCAAATATGTGCTGTTGTGTACATTTCATTGACTAAATATGCGCTAGAACACGTTCATCTTTTGTTCCGAATCAGCTACTTATCACAGGTGACCGACACCACTTCTTATCATTCATCCCCGCAGCGCCACAGAGCTTTACACAGTGTAGACGCCGAGCGTCTACTGACTTCAATGGGGAAGCATAGAGTGGGTTGTTCCACTGCAGCGAAACTAGACGGTCATTGGATAAATGCTGGGCTTCGTCCCGCCCATCGGACGCTCAGCGTCTCTGGGGGTCTATGGGGCAGTGGGCTGGCCCGGACTCTCGGCTTCTGCATGATGATTGGATGATCTGTCTGAGGCT
>NW_019525478.1:1055916-1089299 GCF_002814215.2 Seriola lalandi dorsalis
CTTTTTTGCCGCGTGTTGCTCCACACGCTCCGTCGTACTGCTGGTAGAAGCCGCCGTGTTGTTCAAATAGATTACACAGACGCAAATCATTCACGTAGTCAATGACTTCAATTACGTCACCGCGTTGTCCCAGTCCGTGCGCTGCGCTTGTATACGGGTAAACCAAAGACGATGGATATAAACGGTCCCATTAGAAAGTTCCGGTTTTGTTCTATGAACATTTAGCCTGTGTGGTTTTACACGACGCGTCGACACTAAAATTCCACGTCGAATAATTTTTATTATCGACAACGTCGATTACGTCGGATAATCGTCCCAGCCCTAGTTGCAACATCTATATATTTTTCTTGTGATACGATTTCAGACACCCCTACAGTGGACCGTACCATTTCCTAACCCTGACGTAAATTCTTGTTTACTTTCCTTACTCGCGTCATTGACTTGCGCTGCGTGACGACGAGAAGTGTAAGTAGCAGTAGCACACTATCCAGTTGGTTTAATACACTTTACTGTCTTACCCACCGTTTCTGAATTAGGTTGTTTAAAGTATCTACAGATGAACGCTGACATTGACTTGTTTCTAACTTTTGGCTCAAGTTAAAGTTTAGCTAACTAATACTAGCTAGCTGTTAGTAGCTGTTAGCCATTCATTTCCAATGTTAGCTTGTCATTTCATTACCTATATCTAATGTTAGCAAACACACAGGCACGAGCAGTGACACGGTGGAGGATTAGTTGTTGTAGAGATGTTTAATTGGGGTCACAATTCAGTTGTCTGAGTCAAGAGTTCACCAAATAGTGATTTTTCCCTCTAAACTTCTCACATGGTTTTATTTCCTTAAATGTTGAAATGATCAATTATCTCACCAAAAATCAAAGTCTAAAAACTGAAAACAGATTTGTGAACCAGAGCTAGTTTCTTCTTCTTTTCTCTCTGATTAATCATCTGATGACCCCTCAGATTTATCTGCTGACCTGGTCTGCTGTTGTTAACGTGTGTGGGCTTGATGTGCTGGCAGTTTTTCTCTTGAATACTTTGTTGGTGAGCTCTGACTACAAAGGTTGTTGTGCGGTACATGCTTCATAAGCTGCATGTTATCGATCATCATCATCTACAGACTGTAGACATTACGTTAAACAAGCATGATACTGTCAGGATTGTAAGACTTCAGTTTACTGAAGCACATGCCTACTCTGTATTGGGAAAAAAGTTGAGGTATGTATTTGTATAGGCTAGATGTATATGTCAAAATATGAAAATTGTTCCAATTTCTAATAGGTTTCATATATATATTTTACATATATGTACATATTTTACATATATTACATTTGCGCATGGGCAGATATGGCACAAACCTACCCAGGAAGTAGCATAAAGTTGAGGTGATCAGCTCGGTCCCTTTCAGCTTTGTACAAAGACGTCCGCTCCTCCACCAGACGCTCCAGGGTCCTTGAGTAGTTCTGCAGGCGACGGATCAGGTTGTCCATGTACGTCTCAGTGGCCTGGTTGTGTAGGTTACTGTGTATGAATTAAGATATGTATCATTATAAGCATTCATTCATCATTTAATGAGTGACTCATCATGCAAGAGAATAGTGATGCATTGATTATCTCATAGTAATAATATACTATATGGCCAAAAACATGTGGACACCCCTGTCTTTTATGCTTTCACATGAGATCTTGTAGAAAGCCTTGTGCAAAGAGTGAAGACTGCATATTAATGTAATGCCCAGGGTTTGGACTGAGATTTTCAACATTCATATATGCATGTAATGGTCTCTGTCCACATACATTTGGCCATATGGTATAGAAATTATCAAAAAGTCACTCTAAATGATTGTGAGGTGTTGACATACCTGAAAATCTTACCCAGAGCTACCTCTATTCTTTTAAAATCTGGCCTCCGCTCTGGGTCTTCATCCCAGCAGCTCTTTATCAGCATATACAGCTGGATACACAGACCAAAAGAAAATCAGAGGGAGGGAGTGTTTACTTTATCAACCTTTCTGCGCAGAGTGTTTGTTTCTCTTACCTCGATCTCCCTCTCTGATGCACTGTCGAAGTTGAGGTCGGGTCTGAACACGGCCACCTCAGTGGGATACTGCACTCTGTAGATCTTCTCTGAGGGATCACACAGCCATCAGTTAAACATGCTGAGCAGGACTTAGAGCTGAGGATTATTACTGTGTGGTCACCCATCAACATCCACTCTAAACTGTTCTGTAGTGACACTGATTTCGGGCTCAGACAACCATAGCACAGTATGAATGATAAAATGAAATAATTTTGTCAAAGTTGATCCACAGATATTAATACACAAATAATCTAGTTTCATAAAGGAATTGATTATTAATTTATGGCAGTATAGTGGTGGGCCAAATTATCTAGGCCTACCTGCAATATCAGAGCAGTGCTGTGTATAGAAAGGGTTTCGCCTCATAACGATCTCATGGCCAATGATGGCATAGCTGTAGACATCGCCTTTCTGAGACACGCCATCTGTACGAAGATGCTCCGGGGCCGTCCACAGATCTGAGAGGAGAGGAAAGGAAAGGAGGAAGAGGAGAAGCTGAGCTGCTGATACTCTCAGTGTTTAGATCAATAATCAACTTGAGGGATGATAAAAAGTGACTCAGAGTCACCTTTTCCTGGCCTCAGAATGGTGTGGCAGCCAAAGTCAGTGATCTTTACCACCATGCGGTTGTCAACCACACAGTTGGTGGACTTGAGGCGACCATGGACTTGAATATTACTGGAGTGGAGATATGACATGCCCTGTAGGAGATAAAGGAGGACGGTCTTTAATCCTGGGCGTTTGTCATAATGGAAATTAGGAGAATGTAATGACACAACAAATAGCAACTCTGTACAAACATGAAAGAGTTATGGGTGTTTGTACAGAGTTGTTATTTGTTGTGTCATTACATTCTCCTAATTTCCATTATGACAATCATGCAAAAGTTAAATAAAAATATATCTGAAGAAAAAATAAATCCTGTAAGGTACCGTAAATAATGTGACAATGTCGTTAATTTTCCTATTTTGTCCTCAATAGAAAACAGCTAAATGAACAAACAGCAAAGTGTATGAATAAATGACCCATAAAAAAAGATTTAAAAAATCAAACATTACCTTTGCTATGTCATACATGACTGATATCTTAAACTCCATGTCCATGAAGGTTTCATCTGGGTAGGAGATCCTGTCATTCAGAATGTACTGAAAAAAACAGATAAAGATCACTTTTACTACTGTGTGTGTGCGTGTGCAAGTGCGTGCACACTATTAGCGCTCTTTAAACTGTGTCTATCACTTATCAAATGAACAGTAAAGTCATTGTGAGCAGTGTGGAAAGGAGGCCACTGAGCTCAGTCATAAACAACATGTCTGCACATTACACAATTGACTTGATATATGAGTCAGTTTGACTTATAAATGTTCTAAATGTTTAAAAAATGAAGTTGAAAATCTGAATTACACTCAATATTAGAACCAGATATTAAATAGAATAGAAGATTATATACTCCCTTCAGCCAATGTAAAATGGTACATAACCATAAAATATATTTAAATAGAAATTATTTATAAAGGTCATATGACCCCAATAAGGCATTATTATTTTCGATAATAGAAATTTTAAAGTCTGTTTTTGAAATTTCCTGCAAACCGACAAAAGGCAAATATCTGGAATCAAAAATATAATCTCCTTAAGTGTTTTGCCTGCATTTTAAAAAAGTCTACTGTCTCCCACTGTGCTGAAAACTCACAGACTGATAAAATACACTGACAGATAAGAAACAACTGGCCGCTGCAGGATCTGATATTCAGGGAAACTTCAAGCCAGTGTGTCTGAGTGCGCGACGCTCTGCTCTTACCCTGAGGGAGCCTCTCTGGCACAGCTCAAACACCCCAAACACCCCGTACTCAAACTTCACCG
This sequence comes from Seriola lalandi dorsalis, assembly GCF_002814215.2. Lineage (NCBI taxonomy): Eukaryota > Metazoa > Chordata > Actinopteri > Carangiformes > Carangidae > Seriola > Seriola lalandi. The sequence goes on from NW_019525478.1 coordinate 1,059,858, forward strand.
TGCCGTAGAACTTGGTCAGGTTGTAGTAATCGATGCGCAGCAGCTGAAACATGGAGACAAGTTACAGACGAGGAAGTGACAGTGAGAAACTAAATGCTTTAAAAATGTAGAGTTTGATCTAAACAAAGACGTGTCTCACGGTGTTTAGCTCAATCCTCTGATCCTCAGAGAAGTCTCCGTCTGTGTGTTTCAGCTCTTTCAAGATTACAGGCTGAGGAATACGGAAAAATAAAACACACTCAAACGCTGAGAGAAAAGACTCATTTTATTTTTATTTTATGATTAAATAAATATGGATTTTTGGAAGATGGCAGGCAGGTACCTTCTTGTCATAGCGCCCTCGATGAGAGAAGAACGTGCTGTCCTTCCTCTTATCTTCATCAATCTGTTACAGATTGTAACCCCCCCCCACAAAAAAGTATCATCAACTGTAAACAATGTGTATTATGTTCTAATGTGTAGGAAACAGTTGATTAATGAGGCTGTTTACCTTCAGTGAGACCGCCTTCTCATCCAGTGGACCAATCAGGTGCGGGTCAATGTGAGACCACTTCTTCTGCATGAGACGCTCTTTCCTGTTCTGCCTAACATTATTCACACACACACACACACACACACACACACACACACACACACACACACACACACACACACACAGTCGTGTCTCCTTAACTTCAGATAACATTACATTGACATTGACATTTTGTGGAGACTTCATCAACCACAACTACTACTTGCCTTACCTTACTAACCTTAACCTAAACCTAACAATCTTAACCTACACCTAACCATACTACCTTAAACCTAAAGCTAACTCTACTAACCATAACCTTAACCTAATAATACTAACCTTAACCTAATCTTAACCCTACTAACCTTAACCTAACCCTATTAACCTTAACCTAACAATACTAACCATAATCTAATCCTAACCCTACTAACCTAATCCTAATCCTACTAACTTTAACCTAACCATACTAACCTTAACCTAATCCTAACTTTACTAACCTTAACCTAATCCTAACCCTACTAACCTTAACCTAATAATACTATCCATAACCTAACCCTTACCCAGAGCTATTGAACCACCTCCCTGTCCTCTGAACACAGAAACTCCTGCTCTGGCAGGTACATGTAGCACCTGTGATACGGCTGTGAAATATGTCTGCTGTCTACCTGTAGAAGATGAGAGCGATGGCTGTCACCACGACGACACTGAGACTCAAAACGATCACAATCACATCCTGCGTATCTAAATCTGGAAGCAAACACACAACACAGCATTAGAAGAGTTACCTGGAGTATACGACTATGAAATCGCAATATATTTCCAAAGGACATCTTCAGATTTTGATGATTTATTGGCTGTAAGTTTCTTACAGCGGGAGCCGGTTGATCTACAGACGTTGCTTGAAAAAGTAATAAACAGAGTCTAAGGGCTATTCTATTTCTATAAGAAGCTTTTTTATAAGTAAATGAAAGTTAAAAGTTAATTTGTCATCTATTCAGATGCCCAAGTCTTTATAATGCAGATTCTTTTGATTTCTTTAATTAGTAAATTACTAATCTGAATTTTCCTATGATCAATTTTCTTAGCTTTTAAAAACAGCATATAATTTTGTTTTATCAGGATTTTTATCAAGAGTTTAAGATCAGTGAGTGCCTGTATCAAAAGAGAGCTGTTGATTGTCAACAGCCAATTGTATGGACTATAAAATCGTGTCATCTGCATACAAATGAACCTTACAGTTCATTAATGATAGAACAATATCATTGATATAAATTGTGAAGAGGACTGGTCCTAAAATTGAACCCTGAGGGACCCCTTTCAAACCTGCTTTCACACACTGCTGTCTATCACAACCATCCGCAATTTTGAGAAATACAAATGAAAACCTTGCTGTGAGGTCACGAGACAACTGGAGTCACAGACCAGAGAGAAACTGAGCTGTATGACAGTTTTCAAGCACCACATCTCTCCACACCTCCTCTACACCATCAGTGTGTGTATTACCGTTTGGGTTTTCTGGCTCGTCAATAGGCAGACGACCATTCATCCATGGCAGGGCGGGGTTTGGGTTTGTCACTGTGGTTTCATTATGTGATGTATCAAACACTAACAGGATCTCATACTGGAGAGAGACAAAGTATAAAAACAAATATTCACTTTTAAAGCAAAGTAGTGATTTTGGCTACAAAAAAAAATCTGTCTGTGCAAACTGCTGACGGTAGTCTCACCTTGCCAGTGACAGCAGACGTATAAATCAGGGAGAAGTTAGCATCTCTGTCGCCATATTCATCGAGAACATAGTGTCCTCCCATACCTGCATCAAGCAAAACAAACACACACAACAAAGAAAGCATTTTTAATTTCATTACAATGTAATTGCATTTAAAGTGGTTGAGCCACAAAATGTTTTTTAAAAACTGGAAAGATAATGAAAGGCCTTTATGTACGGAAGAGGATAAGGACCATGTGAATTTGTAAAAAAGTAAAATCAGAATTTAATTTTTAATTTTTTTTCCCCCAGAATTCTTTCATCTCTTTGCTGTGAAATTGAAAATTATGAAAAAAGTAAGATTAAATATTATATAAAATATTATTCAGTCCAAGGTGACGTTTTCAACAGCTCAAATCCTAAAGACAATCAGTTCAGTGTGTAAGACAAGAACCAAACTAGAACCAAATGTTTGAAATTTTTTCTTGAAATAAAATTTAGATAATTAATCAGTTATTAAAACAGTTCAGCTGCTGACAAATCACTTCAGCTCCTGGCTACAAGCATCACAAAAAGTATAAGAGGACCGTCTTACCAATCAGCCCCTCCTTTTGGCAGCATGGTCCAGGACCATACCTTCATCCATGCTGCTGTGCCCTCTTTACTCCCACATCTCATGGTGTCTGCGTGGCAGTGCCTACTAACTTTCTTTTGCATTGTAATTCAGCTTCCCATTTTGTTGCTAACCTCGAGTTATCACTGCTCATACGTACCGTCAAAGGAGGTGTTTCCAAACGGGTTGTCACTCAGAGGCACATCATAGGATCCCTTGTTCTGTCGCTGGCTGAGCATCCTCTCTCGGAGCACTTTGCCAAACAGCAGAGTGCCGTCATGATACCCAGCCACGTAGTCATTTCTCTGAAAGACAGAGGAAAAGAGTCAGAGAGTTAGACCAGGACTGCTTTTCCACACTGTGTTGTCCGTGAGTCGCAGCTCACCGTGTCGTTGTATGTTGAGTTTGATCCGTAGTGGTAGTTCCTCTGTGGCAGAGTGAAGACCAGGACGTCCTGCATTCCTTCACTGGATGTTGTGTTGACATGATAATCGGGGCTGGAGGAAGGTAAAGGGTGTCACTGCGGATAGCCTCACTTGATACCGAAAAGATTCATGTAGCTCCATGGTTACAGTGTAGTACAAAATGGTAAAATCACTTACTTGTAAATATCGATGAGGATGAACATGATGTCCTTGTGTATCTCGTCCACCTTCCCCTTTATTGAAACAACGTCATCATGGCTCCCACATAAGATGAAGACTGAAATGAATAAATGAGTTGTACATTCTGTCTTTGCTAACATCAATGCTAACACACTGATTAGCATGCCATTATTTGCCAGTTAGCACTAAACACAAAGTACAGTCGAGACTGTTGGGAATGTCATTAGGTTTGCAGGTATTTATTCAAATAATGGACTGAGTGGGAGAATTATGTCTGCGTCAAATTTCATGTCAGTCCATCCAAAAGTTTGTGAGATGTTTCTCCCAAAACCAACAGATGAGTGACCAAGATAAATACGTAAATAAATAACTTATTGACAGTATTGGCCCGAACTCTCTAACTGACTGTCCCGACCAGATAGTTGATCAATCTTGTTTCTCAGGTTTTTCAGGTCCTGGCCACAATGACAGAGCTCAAAGAGATGTTATTCAAATCAACTCAAATAAAAAAAGAAAAACACCCACTGTTGCTGTATCTTTTCTTAGCAGTTAGGGCAGCCTTCAGCTCGTCTTCCCCCCGCAGCATTTCTCTGTTTATCTGCGATGCAAATTTGGCAGACGGTGCTTCCAATGCATTGATGTACCTGTGGCAACAAAACAAGAAGAAAATTTCACATGCTGGAGAGCCAGATGAAGTTACAGGGGTCACTCAAGTGCAACCCATGTCGTCTCACCAGAAGCAGTCCTCGCTCGCGTTGCTGGGCTTCTTGTAGACGTAAACCTTCTTCCAAGGATCCTTGAATGGCAAGGTTTCACTCATAAAGTTGACAAACAGGTCTGAGATCTTACGTGCGGGAGGCAGAATCCGGGTCAGTTTGGGTTTATAGTCACACGAGAGGCCGAAGCTCCCAGCAGAGATGATGGGAATGCTCAGACTCAGGCCAATATCATCACTAAGGCAAAAATCAAAGTCAAAAATCAGTCGGTTGTTAAGTGATGATTATTTAATATAGAGAGAGAAACAAAGTCATACTCACTCCACTAACTGGAATGTGGCATAAGTGCAGGAAGGTCCCAGCATGACGCATCCGACTGCACCTTTATTCTGCAGAGAGATATGCAGTGATTCTGTCATCACAGAGGCCTTATTATAAATACGTTTTTATAATAATATGTATCACCAGTCTGTGATTTCAATTCCTTTGTGAGGTTATTTCACAATGAACCTTTCTCTATGATTTATAAAGCATAAACAACTGAATTAATAACCTAATTATAAATCATTTATAAATCCTTTATAAGGTTGGTCTTATTGTGAAGTAACAATGATGTAAAGTGGTAACGTTAGCGGTCTCAGAGCCTCCCAGTGCCTCTTCACCGAATGGTATTTTTACCTCCACAACCTCAAATTTTAATCTCTTTTGATCACACTCACATGCAGCATCTTGAGTATCGCCACTCCCTCACAGGTGCTGCTCCCACAGCCCTGCCGGTTGTACACGGTGGTGTCGAACCCGGTGTAGTTGGCCGTCAAAGTGAAGTTTAAATCTTGAGTCATGGAAAGAAGATAAGAGTTATTAATATTAAAAAAAAAAAAAAAAAAAATGACCTCATTAATCTCTTTAATCTTATCTGCGTGAAGATTAGATTAGGCTGGTTTATTACCGGCTGGTGTAAATTTTGTCTTTGTTTTCTCTTACAGAAAGTGTATTTAGAGCAGCTGGAGAAAAACAACCTCACACTTAGTGATGACAGTAGGAGTAAAGTTAATCATGGATTAATACTGAAAATAATAAGTAAATAATGTACTGTTAGTCCCATTTATGTTTAGTTTAGTTTTATGCTGTATTTAGCTCTTTGCTTATTGTAATATGAATACTAAACATTCAAAACACATCCACACCTTTATCTCATTTCAGTAACATGGATACTGACAATAACAAACCGAATCTAAAAAAATGCTTGTTTGCTTTGATTTGTACGACAAGTTTGAAATCAATTTCATTTGAGAGAGATTCATTTGGGATGATTTTTAGCCTAGCTTAGCATAAAGACTGAAAGCAGAAACGGTTAGCTTCGACCAAAAGAGGAGAGATGTGCTTTTGAACAGCTCCACAACCGTCCTGTGTACATGTTGTATCTTGTATTCTCTGGTTGTCCGGCTGGATATCACACCTTCACACTTCATTGGTTCTGACTTCAATGTGTATTGAAACCTGGCAAATAACAAAACTAGCATAAACCTGACTCCTTCCTGATTTTAATCACATTTCTTTTCACTGTGAGACTCGTTCATCCAGCTGAACATTCCTCTGTTTACATCCCATATTCAAAATATTGTAAAAACAGGCCACATGTCTTTAAAGTTTGGATTACATATAGACAAAAGGCCTGTTTATAAATCTTTTTATAATCCATTAAATATGTAGTTTTATTTATGTGCAAAAAGCTCCATCCAGAAAAGCTTTGGGCTGTATTTTGATTTTAAATGTCATGTAAAGTCTGTAAAGTCTCAATTACACAACAGTAACAGCCTCTTCTTCCTCAACAGGATGTAGAAAAACTAGTTCATACATTTGGAACCAGCCATTTTGATTTTGTAGTTCTCTGTTTAATGGTTTTCTAGGAGCTGCTAGAACTCCACCTCCAGTTGAAATGTGTTTTTCTTGAAATCATTTGGTCTTTATTGGCTGTTGTAAACCAATGTTGCTGTAAAATACATAGAATCTTTATTATGTGTCGGATCCATTATTTAGGAACCAACAGTCCATACCATGCTTGATGTTCTCCAGCCTGTCCTCTTCAATAGCTCGTTCCACGGCCGCCTCCACGTAGGGTCGACTCCACGCATAAGTGTTGTCCTCCAGTAGAACGACGTTGATGGTGTACGTACGGTTCGATGACAAACACTCATCCAGCATCTTGTTGGCGACCACCGCCGTTGTCAGCACTCCCAGGTAAAGTAAACTGTGTAAACTGCACATCTTGATCCTTCAGATTTTCCTTTTCCTCTCAGAATTCTGCTTCTTCTCCACAGTTTCTACATGTCAAACACATTTGACTCTGCTCAGATTAACAGCGTGTGGAGAGGCCGGTCTTTACATTTGTCCACCTGAACAGATCCTCCGCACTGACGACACAAGTCCAAAAACAGAAGTAAACACGGTTCCTCTGTGACTAGGCAGAAATGTCTTGATTCACCGTCCAGCATCCACATAAAAAAAGAAAATAAACGTCTGTGTAAAATTTGGACTTTACCCACTTTAAGTAAATGACAAAGAAGACAAGAAAATCAGTCTCCACACCAGTTGTTCCTCTAGTGCAAACCGGGGATCAATAATCCTCCACCTTGGTACAGGCTGGTCTACCTGTCCTCCTCGTGTTAATGAACAACTGTCCAGTGACAGTCTGTGCACCAGGCAGAGGGAGGGTAGGGCAGGAAAGACTCCCACACTCCATCTGGACTTACTTCTCACTTACAAACTTACTGAGCTCATAATTCATCCTGTTTGTAAACATGACATTACACATTACACCTCTGGTGTGAAGAACATCAGACATTATTCCCAACTCGCCTTTTCTGACCAGTTTGTCAGTAACAGCCTGAGAGAATAAAACACCAATGTCTTTGCAATCACAATAGTAGATTAATTCTCATCTCATGACTTATAGACTGGAAACAGAAACATATATTGACAGTGGAATCAGTGCTATCAAATATTTTGCCTATTTTTTCTTTTTTTTTCTTTTTTTTTACATGATCTGGTATGTTCTGAGGACAGACAGAGGCGGGGAAAAGGTTGCATGGTGAAAGGAGCAAAGGTCAAACGAGGCCATAAAAGTCAAGGCTTGTGTGGAGCTGAGAAATATTGTCTGCTATAAAAGCAGGGTGGATTAAGTCTATAAAAGTCTTGGCCAAACTGCAACACCAATGTCACCTCATTTTGAGAAAACCAGCTGTAATCCTGACAATGCAACACTAAAACTAAATCAAAGGTGTGGACTGCAGATACAACATGTTATTCTTTGTGCTTTGGGTAAAGTGGACCACTGAGGTTGCAGAAAAGCACGTCTTCAAAGTGTCTGTTGTCGCATTTAAGGTGATCATCAAATGCTTTTTGTCCAAACAATAGTCCAATATTCTAAAATATTCATTTTACCATAGTGTCAAGAGAAGCGCTTGCAAATTATTTAAAGGGGCTCCTTGTAAATTTTCTTTTCCAGCGAACATGGTTTTTGCCGGGAGCGGGTGGTGAAGTTTGTTGCCTGACAAGAGCTTCATCCATCGCTGAGGTTCTAACACGTCCTCTGAGCAGCGCTACGTCTTCAGGACAGACTGGAGGCTGCAGTGAGTCCATGTCAGAAAGGGTCGATATGAACCTGCCAGGACGGGGCTATCAGGTTAGCATGCTAACTTCAGAGATGTGATAGAGACAAGAGTTTGCCGTTGCTTTCCACCTCTGGAGACAGCTGTTGGTTAGTAAAGGAATGAAGTTTGATGCTGAAGTCACAATGTTTCTTAAGTAAACAGCTGTTAATGCTAACGTTTGCTATGTAGCAATAGTAAAACTTACAATTAGCTCCTTTTAAAGGGTTAATCAATTATCCAAATAGTTGCTGGTTAATGTCCTGTTGATCAACATATTGTTTATTTGATTAATCATTGCAGCTCTACAAACAGTGTTGGAGAGAAGACACATTTTCTCTCCACAGCTTCCGGGTTACAAGTTGCATGAAGGTAAGTTTATCATTGCTAAAAAAATAAAAGTCCTTCATTTAACTTCTCGGATTTGAAATGTGTGCATCGTATCTTTTACAGTATTTACAATATTTTTATTTTTGAATCTGTCGTTTCATTATCAATCCATCCTCCTCATTTATCTTCTATAAACACACTGGAGTCTTATTGCCAGTCCTAAATCTTACTTGTGTCAGACTCTCCTCTTTTATCACTCCATGATGGAGTTGTCTTTCTCACACTGTTTTATGCTCTTTGCTCTTTTGCTGATGAGGAAAATTTTAAGAATTATCAGAATCAGAATTATCAGTCTAGTTTCCTTTAATAAACTCGCAATTAACACCAAGAAACCCACTACATTATTATGCTTTGTGACTCTGCCACACATCACACATTTCCAACTAAATCTCCTGTCTTTCCAGTACAGTACATCATCACTCAGTTTCCTGTCTGGCCATCACCTTACAGGGCCGTAAACGTCCTAAACAAACACACACATATGACGTTGTAATAGCATGGTTGGCTTGGGACACACAGCCATTTATTCCCATTACAGTTTAATGTGAAGAGGCTTTCCTGTCATATTATCAGGCAGAGGAAATAGTAATGTGCTAAAAGGGACAAAACTCTTTGCTTTATTGTCACAGCCTGGATGTTAAATAGCAACTGAATGTTGTTGACAGTGGTTGTTATTGTAAGTCTGAGAAAATGGGTCCGGCTGAGCACTTTCCCCTCACACTGAAGGAAGATAAGAAGGTTGTTTTAATGGAGACCTTCCACTGAACTCACAGAGCACCCATACAGGTGGGTTAGCATGAAGGACGGACACACACACACACACACACACACACACACACAGATAGATAGACACTTTATTTAGCCCCTAGGGGAAATTCATGTGTCTAGTAGTTCATTTGTAATAATAATAATAATAGCTGATAATAAATAATACCCAATGATAATTACATAATAATAATAATACCACTTCCTTTGGCTGAGGTCTTGGCTGTTTGGCTGAGGGACAAAGGACAAAGTGTGTAATTAGTTCTATATTTTAACAGCTCGATCATAAAATAATGACCTTTTGAAACTGAATGTATAATCACTGTTCATCTGGAACATTTTAATTCCTACACATAAGAGATTTTAATGCAGGCACTGGTTTTTTATTAATCCACATCCAAAAATAGTCCCCACAAAACTACATTGCCCGGCTATTTTAAGAAATTTCTAAGCGTTTTTAAAAATGAAATATATTTGTTGCCTCTTTTTAAATATTTAAATCTTCAGTAGAAACAAATCAGAGACAGAAACACAGAGTAGGAAAGTTGGAAAGTAGTAAGGGACAGACAAACACATGTTGGTTTTGGTCTGTTGTGTTGACTATAAATAGAATAGGACAACCTTCCCCTCGAATAAAGGTTAAAGCTGTAAGACCCTGTCTGCTGGGATTGGAAGAAACATGGAGTTTGAGGTCAAAGTCAGATAAAGAAGTGTGTGCATAATTTCAGAAGCTAATGATAAGTCTGTTTATGATTAGTCAGTAATCATCCTCCACTACCTCCTTCCTCATACCATCTCCCTTAGCAGTTTACTAATAAATCAGACGCATAAATAACTGAAGGGAACTCTGAAACTAAACACCACAAGTTTTGCCCGTGTGGTCAAAGCACATACAAACATATATACAGACACCCTACATATGCCAACATAGGTAATATATATGTGACATACCAAACCGAAAGGGGTCATACTGCTTTGTGCTCTGGCACTATCACTTATGTTGAACCTCAGGTCCATGCAGTGCTGATTTAAGATAGCTGTGAAATGCGGAAAAGATAAAAACATACAAGTGATTTATGGTGCCAGTATTAAGCCTGTCAACTGTTGCAAAACTGCCCCATAAGAATTTGTACCAGCAATCAGTTGAGTCCAGGTGACTTTGGGTCATCACTCTACAAACAAACCAACACGGTAAATACCTACATCACCATCAATAAAATCAATCCAAGTCAATTTTCCAATAAATTGTGAAAATAAAAACCACCATTCCACATTTCCTACGTCATAATTTGACCTTTAATTTGACCCAGGTCATAATTTAAATTTACTTATCGAATCAGTTTTTATAAAAGTGTTAATATTGAAATGGAGTTTTGATGTTTAGGCTGCACTTCCACTACTGATAAAGTCTGCAGCATTTTTCAAACAGAAGTTGGCTGCGATATACAAACAGTTTGCAAAGCACACACTTTTAGACACACAAGAAATCTCCCATGTAAACATTTCTCATTTACACATGTAAAACAAATATTGTCATATGTAATGGAAAGGGCTATTTGTTGTATGAGGGCCCTGCCCTCCTCTGGTAAAAACAACCAGTCCATCGCTTCAGTCAACACAGTGTGACGGACACTCCTACTACAGTTAGTGAGAAATGTAGTGACAGTATTTAACTTTTGGTTAGATCATGACTATGTTAAAACTTAAATCAACCCCTACCACCTGTTTATAATTACTCCCTAAACTGGTGAAATCCATTATGAAATCTAAAATGTGAGTGAGATGAAAACCTCTCCTGAGTGGCACCATCTCTACCTCTCTCCTGTTCCTCCCTCTTGTGGATGGGTTGGGTCAGTGGAGACGAGAGGCGGCAGAGAACACTTTCCTAAAACCTAAATATTGTGCAGTTTCAACAACTGGTGAGACTTTGAGTGTCGTTGAAAGCATTAAGACCAAAAGGTAAGCTTTAATTCGAAGTCACATGTGATGGTCACGTTCCTGTGTGGTGATTGAAGGTGAATGAATTCATGTTTTTGTATGTGACACAAAACAAAAATTCCAATTCCACACAGGAGCGAAATGTAGATAAAGCATGATTGATGGTTTTACTTTAGGAATTTCATAACGACCATTTTCCCCTGTTCTCAGAAAGTAACTCAGTTTTGACTTTGTTGCTGTGCACTGCAACATGTATTAGTGACTACAGTAATATACTATAATATAATATGATCTTCTACATCATAATCTATCCAATAATGTAATGATGCAATAATCTAATCTTCTGCATCATAATCTAATCTAATCTACTGCATCATAATATAATAAAATATAATATCTACTGCATCTTAATCTGATCTAATCTAATCAACTGCATCATAATCTAATCTAATCTAAAGCATCATGATATAATATAATATAATATAATCTACTGCATCATAATCTAATTTAATCTAATCTACTGCATCATAATCTAATCTAATCTAATCTAATCTACTGCATCATAATCTAATCTAATCTACTGAATCATAATATAATCTAATTTACTGCATCATAATCTAATCTAATTTAATCTAATCTACTGCATCATAATCTAATTTAATCTAATCTACTGCATCATAATATAATTTAATCTAATTTACTGCATCATAATCTAATCAAACATAATCAAATCTAATCATACGTAATGCAATGTTATGTAATCTAATTTTATTCTATATCATAATATCATTTAATCCAATTTAATCTAATTTTATGTTACCCTTAGACAATCCTAGATAAATCAATATTAGAAAAGAGTCGACCAGGTATTCAGGTGTTCTTATACCTTTTCCAAAGGTTAGAGGTCATCTGAAGTCGGTCATAAGTATAACAAAACATTTAAACAAAGTTTACAGTGCCCACTGATGCAGTCTTCAACAGAGGATGAGAGCAGCTCCTGTTGTTGGTTTGATTTAGGCCATGACCTCATGAATTAAAGGGTACTTTTCTTTAATTAATCCCATTTATCAGGAGTCATGGGAGTGCCTGTCTTCACCTGTTACTGTATCACTGATTGCAGGAATTATTTTATAGATCAACCCTATATAATGAGATCCCCTCTCAGTGAATGGTGTTGGTGTGGGTCGTCAGTAGCGATGTCAGCCAGACACCAGAAATAAAACTTTAGATCTGCTGTGTCTCAGCTGCAAACCTGCCTCCGTGACACAGCAGCTGATCTCAGTATTGACCGTTGACAGTAATCAAATAAAGAGGAGGGTTTATGTGATCTGAGCCGGAGGGGGCAATAACAGTTCACAGTTAAATACCACTTCAAAAAGAAACCATAAAAACTAATTAGAGCGCTAAATGTGAAACAATTATATCAGTTGTGTAGTCCAGTATTTTCTTTGAAAAGTTACAAAATGCTTCTAATAAATAAGAGGCGTTATAAAACTTCCATCACTCATAAAATCTACAGTCAAAGTTTGTTTCTCTTCATTTGTAAACAGGCAGACAGGACGACCACAACAGGATGATACAGCCACATGCAAGATGTATCTATTGAAGCAACATTGTCCACTTTTCACAAATTCCTTCATGATTACATTCGTAACTTTAATCTTGATTCTTATAGACACTGGAATAAAGCGTTCACTTCTTTTGGGTGTAATAGAGTAATTATAACAAACTCAAACTTGCAAGCAAATGCAATTTCAAGGCAATATGTTATATGTAATATTTGTATATTTCTGACATAATAAAGTGCAAATACATATCTGTTTATCAATATTATTATATCTTCAGGAATTTTAAAGAACTAATGTACTTTTGACTTACACTACTCTTAAGTGTGTTTATTATTAATTATCATCATATAAGTTCTTTTCATTGATAAATGTATTATTATTATTTATTATTACTCTACAATAATAAACACAGGTGACAACATCACTTCCACTCCTCTTCACCTTTAGGTAAAAGGTCAGTTCGATGTTGACTGAACGGCCCCGCCCCCTTTATCGACGTCATGTCCCTCACCCCGGCTGTGATTGGCTGCTGGTGAGATACAGTGTTGCAAAAGACACTAGACACGTTGAGCACGTTGTGGTTGTTGAAGTGTGAGCCCGGGTGTTTCGCTGAGCCGAGCCGAGCCGAGCCGGACCAAGCCGAGACAGCTGAAGTAGCCGTGAGCTCGTATAAGAGGAGATAATTCACCGCATTTAAAGCCGCGAAGTCTATTTTATTTATTTAAATATTTCAGCTAACTGCTTCTTTTGAATGTAATTTCTTTTTTCTTTTTTTTTTTCTGTATTTGTGTTGCACGGGAGCGGACCCGTGACACCTCCCATCAAAAAGTGATATCAGTAAACAAGAGCAACTCAAAGAGAAGAAGAAATGCAGAGATCAAACGGCCTCTCGTCGGACCGAAACGTCCTGTGTCTGTTTGACGTGGACGGCACCCTGACGCCACCCAGAGAGGTGAGCTGACACCCCGGGCAAAGATTCCACCGTTTGTGGTCGTTACGAGCTTTCGTAAGAGCTCCGTGCTCCTCTGCAGCTCTGCCTTCCTCGTCTTCATCCAGGGCTGGAGACAAGACTGGGGATGAGAGCACACGCTGTCCTTTCTAAGAGCTCACGCTGTATTTTCATATTTTCTTAAACTCTTTCCTTCCTCCTGCATCACTGTTTACCTCACATACCTCTGCGACTAATGCTCGGTCCCTGCTTCATGTGGTGGTGTGTTTATCTGGTGACACATTTGCCTGATTGTGTGTGAATGTCTTGTCTGTCACCTCACGTGGGCTTAATTTGTTTTTGTTTTTTTTAAACTAATATACTCTAATATTATCTGAAGTGTCTGAAGTTTTTGAGTGTGGCAGTCATTTAGAAAGTTAAGAAAAATCATCTTTTTTATTATTATTATTATAACTTGTAATGATTTATGTGTCTTTCTTGTGTGGACATTGAAGTTGACTGCTTGAATGGGTTTATCTAAGGTAACAGTGTGTGTGTGTGTGTGTGTGTGTGTGTGTGTGTGTGTGTGTGTGTGTGCCAAGGTTTTACATAATGCAGTCTCCCTTGTGTGCAGCTCAGACGTTTTTTCTCCCACATGTTAGAAAATTGGAGACGTGTTCCACGTTGCGACACCACAAAGGAAAATTCTACATTGTTCTCAGTTACCGCTCTGTTAAAATGCATCAGTAACATGTATATTTTAGCTTTTTTAATGATATATGTATATAACAAAGGGATAACATGAAGTGCATTTTCCCTTCTTCTGCAGAAAATCGACCCACAGCTGGACGAGTTCTTCCAGACTCTGAGGAGGAAAGTGAAGATCGGCATCGTGGGAGGGTCCGACTACTCCAAGATAGCAGAGCAGCTCGGGGAGGGGGATGATGGTGAGCGGTCTACTTCCTGTCTAAATACACTGTATACCATTCACCCGGCTGGATGACACTGCGTGACCTGACACTTTTTACTGTAACGTCTGCTTAATTGGACACAAGTCTGCAGAGAGTGGAGCAGAGAGGATGAGTCCTGGGAATCATTTAGGATTTAGGCCACAAGTTCGAATTAAGGTCTTTGCCTCCAGCATCTAAATAGAGATATATATAGAGATATAAAAGGAGGATAATGATCCTTCTGTTCCTCTGTCTATGTAGCAATAGCATTGGGCTAGTAACTGTTGCGTTTAAACTCGTCATCGATGCCTTAAGAGGATTTGGCAACAGCACGTTAGGAGTCACAGCTGAAAACGGGAACATACTAATATTAGACTCCTGTGCCGTTGCTGACATCTGACATCAGACATCAACTCCAGTGGTTCATTTTACTTTTGCTTTATTAACCTGTGACTCCCAAACCTGCTGCCAAAACACACTGGCACACTGACCCTTACACTGCAGTGCCAGCAACGTCCCAGCTGGGTTAACACACACCTGCGTGGACAGGCTGAAAACCTGCTGCACCTGGAATGTAAATGTATTCTGCCAAAGAGAGAGCCATGTGGTTTTAACCAGCATGCCAACGGTGCTAAAGGTGGATCTGTTTATATTCCATGATGCACACAGACGCAGCTGATAGCTGTAGCTGCTGTTGCTGTGTATGTGATGACCTATCAGAAAATCTTACACATGATATTAATGATGATGATATTGATGATGAAAAAAGTTATTATTATGGTCAGTTTTACAACGCCATCAGTCAGAATGTGTTACACTATGTATGAACTAATTAATCACTTTTTCCAGTAACAGACAGCTGATTTAAAGGGACAGTTCAGGTGTTTTGTCGTGGGGTTGTGTGAGGTCAGTCATATACAGTCGGTTCATTACCTGCAGTAGATTTTGATCAGCTCGCTCCCAGTGAGGAGATCAGACCAGGAACACCGTCACACCAGCAGAGTGATGTGTTTCTGTGGGCGGGGCCACCAGAACAAACATGTTTTAGACACTTTTAATAAACAACCATCGAAACAATACAAAAACACGTTGTTTCTGGTGGCCCCGCCCACAGCATCACGTCACTCTGCTGGTCTGACGGTGCTCCTGGTCTGATGGACAAAGTTAGACTTTCCCTGCTGAGTGTTGTTGGCAGAGAACACAAAGGTCAGCGTGGGAAGGTCAGACAGATTACACTTGACTTTTCCAGGCAATGTATTACATACACTGTAATCTGCTACCAGGTGAATGCAGCGGGCTGTTCTGTTCTTCTGTATTCAAAGTGAAGAGACACTGATTCAGTTGAGCGTGCAGGTTTTAAAGAGTCAATCTGCGCATTTACTCTAATTTCACCTGCCTCCTCTCTTTGCAGTGATACACAAGTTTGACTATGTATTTGCTGAGAACGGGACAGTGCAGTACAAAGATGGGAAACTCCTCTCAAAACATGTAAGTGATCCGCCACATTGTCAGCTGGTATGCTTCACATTATCTGTCTCGAGGGCAGCAAACGGGACTGCATGTATGTAGCACATACTGTACATTCTTATCATGTTCCCCCTTTACAGCTGATGGGGATGACTTTTTCTTCTCCATGTTGATACACTTAATCATTTTAACCAGCTTTATTAAACTGTCAGTAAAAATCTAAAGTATAAAAACAATGGGACAGTGATCTAATAAAGTGCATTTTTCTCTTGGCAGGCGATTCAGAACCAGATCGGTGAGGAGCTTCTGCAGGACCTGATCAACTTCTGCCTCAGCTACATGGGGCTCATCAAGCTGCCGAAGAAAAGGTGAGACTGTGACCAAACTTGCACAACAATTAGGCTGCTAGTTACTTAAACCCCCAGGTGCACACACACACACACACACACACTCACACACACACACCTTTGACTTGCATATGCGAGAATGCTAAATCCCTTATCAGCACTGATCTGTTGAAACAGAACAAACATGCCTCTTGTGACGTCTGTGTAAAGATTAAGTTAAAACACAATCTCCACACGTCTTCTTCGTTTGCTCTGTTTGTAGACTTGGTGTCATGTCCGACCGAAATCAGGAGTGTGTCTCAGTTACGTCTCTTTTTATTGTCATTTAACCATGCCTCCCTTTTGACCACGCCGGCAGGGGGACGTTCATTGAGTTCAGGAATGGAATGATCAACATTTCTCCCATTGGTCGGAGCTGCACGCCGGAGGAGCGAATCGAATTCTCCGAAATCGACAAGGTTAAAATACTTTTGTCACTCGTACATTATTAGTGAGCGCTCAGCATGCATGATGTAGACAGGACATTTTATTTGTCACTATACGAGGAGGGGTCATAAAGTCTGAATACAATACATCCCCATCAAACATGCAGCCGCTGTGATGGTGGTGAGAGAATGATGCAATCGGTCTGACAGCAGATTAACTAGAGATAAGCCTGACGTGGTCTGTAGTCGCTATTTATGGGATAGCATATCATTCCTCTGCTGTCTGCATCCGCTCTGTGTCAGTCACCACTGCTCATAGAGTTATATAGAGGAGTTTTTGCCGTTTTTGCCTAAACCTTATTAAAATACAAAAAAAAAGAAGCAAACAGCGAGTCAGGGTTGAACCAACTCTCTGTCTCTGTTTCACTGATTCATGAAATGTGCTCAATTAAGCAGACAGAGGTTAAACAATGGTGAGTTTTCAGGGCAGCTTAACAGGCTGTCCATTGATGGCTCACAGGGCCGGGTGATATGGAGGAAGCAGATAGCAGAGAAGAAGAGAGGTTTAACCCTCCAGCTCCCGGCTGGACCCTCTGTTACTTTCATACAGGATACGTTTATCCTTTTGCCGTCTTTTCTGTAACCACTGTATGTTTGTCTGTTTTAATCTTGTAAAACCGCCATAAATAAGAAGTAAAATATAATCACAGCCAGATTCCTAAATGAATACACAAGGCTTCCTGCCTAAATCTGACTGCTTTGTCTTTTTCTCCACAGAGAGAGAAGATCAGGGAGAAATTTGTTGCTGCCCTAAAAGAGGAGTTTGCTGGAAAGGGACTACGGTTCACTAAAGGTGAGAGCGTCGAACAAAAAACTGCTGCTGTTTTTAATTTAGTAATTAACCACAAAGTAATAAGGTCTAAAAAAAATGATACGATAATAGATTCTCTTTAGTTTTAACCAGGTCGCTAAATGAGCCACTTAACACTTTGCTTCTGTGTCAGATGAGGGAGAGAAGTCGCATCTGAATCAATCACTGTAGTGTTCGGTCCGCCCTGAAGAAGTAGCGCTGCTCAGAGAACGTATTATAACTTATAAATCAGACTAAACCACCGCACAGGGCCGATCAACATTGTCTTCATTTTATCATTATTCCCTGTTTTAACATTTTTTTCAAGAGCTAAACATGTTACAAAGGTAAAACATATCCCCAAAAAACATGACAATAATATTAAACATATATTATACAATTATATCATGTGCATAATGTTTAATGTTATTGTCATGTTGAAGCCACAGTGAAGTCTCCTTAGTGCGCGATGTGAGTGTGAATGTTCATGTGAATTTAATTTTTGGTAGTTCATCACTTCATATGCATTATTCATATTAAGTTGTAGCTTTGGAAACTGTGACTGCCTCTAGAATTTAAAATACAGCTGCGAGGGTTTGAACAAAGCTCAGATCTGGTTAATAATCATGAACCCAACACTGGGTCCTACAGGCTTCGTGTTGTACATTGGTAGCTTTAGTATAATTTGAACACTGTCGCTCTCCCTATAATAGCGGTCAGGACTGCAACAGCATAATTCTTTCTATTGCTAGAGGAATTTCTCTCAGGAAATAAAACTTCCTGGTTACAGCGGTGCAGTTTAATGACAAACCAGTTTTTCAGCATTTGTGTTTGTCTGTCTCTCCTATCTGTGTTTAAAAAAGAAGATCCCTCTGCCTCCTCACACTTACTGATGTGTGAAGGACCTTGTGCTGGACATCGGAGCCCTCAGTTAACTATTACACACACACTGTTCCCTCCTTCAGCACAGCACTTAAGGTGAATCGGACGCTGGATGTTTGCTTACGTGCTCAGCGAGGTGTGAGTCTCTGCTGATGACGTGTGAAGGATGTTCATAGTTCAGACAAACAAACCGAACAGTCTGGCTTGTTTTTCCTTGAAACTCTATTCCAAAGAAAGAAAGACAAGAGAGGTGTGACATTATTTTATATCTAATAACTGAGTTCACAGATATCTGATTACCCAAAGTCCAAGGGTCAGCTGCTGTAATATATCAGTTGAGGCTGCTGAGGAAAGCAGGTGTGTGTTTTTGGTGTCATTTGCAGCGGAGGATGCACAGAGTTTATCATTTATTTTTTTATCTCCTTCTGCACTGCCCCTCAGCTGATACAGGTGATCTCTGCAGCAGCTGTTATATAAACCGGACACTCTATCCAATCTGCACTCGGTGTACAGAATGTGAGGGACACCGAGACTGATGATGTTTTTATCTTTATTAAATGATACCGATCACATTACGGAGGACCAGGGATGTCACAGTGAAGTAATAAATCAGTTCCTTCATTTTTGTATTTTAATAGGCATTAAAATAGGGATTGTAAAAACATTTTATAAATGATCAATTAATCCATTAATAAATACTTATCATTTAAAAATGGATTTACAAAAACAGCATAAAACTCTCATTAAATAAACCAATAAATAATAGAATTTGAATAACTATTAGAAAAAGAAGTTTAAAAATGGGAATAAATAACTGGATTCCCTTTTCAAGAAGTTATAAATTAATGATTAATCCATCAATAAACACTTCAAATTTATAAATGGATTTACAAAAACAGCATAAAACACATTTATAAATACATTTATTAATTCATGAAGAAATAATAGAATTTGAAAGGTATTTTAAAAAAGGTCTTCCATACACAGAGGAGGAGACGTACTCAAAGACAACACACATACATGTCCTTTATCTACATCAGGAGAATGTCGCTGCAATGTTGAACATTCATTGTATCCATTGACTTTTTTTATCAGCTCTTTGTCTATGTTTTCCCTTCAACGTTTCACCTATTGTGTACTTTACCCAGAATGCTTGCTAGCCCTTCTTTATTAAGGCGGGTTGTGTAATTAGATTGAGGTTGAGTAAGGTTACACATGCATTGTCAGCAGCTCAGCAGCCTTTACATGGTCTCTGCTCAGGAGGGAAAACAGCAGGCTGGGGGGATGGGTTGCTACAGATGTGCCTGAATCACTGAGGTGTTTATAGTCTGGGGTTGAAGGTGTTTAGGATGGAGGCGTATAGAGGGTGTGTGAGGGATACAGCCCTCTGATTGGCTGGATGCTTCTCAGCTGTTGCCTTTGTTGTTGGCTCTTTAAGTCTTCAGCTGAGAAACAAAGCAGTGAAAAGAATTTAAGGTGGAAAGGGGGGGAAGGGAAGGGAAAGAAAATAGAAAGGCAAGAACTTTGCAGGAGGCTTTTCAGCTTCCTTTCACAGTTCAAACGTCAACGCACAGCTGAGCAACAACAGAGCTTCTGAGAATTTTAAAGTGAAGAACCAAAATGAGCTGTAATGAGAGCCAGAGCTGTAACTGTGTAAATGCAAGATTTTAGAAAAGAAAACGTTGCAGTCATGATCTTATCTCTGAGCTGCAGCTGCAATCACACATATCATGAGGATTACTTGCGACAAGAAATTATGTGTCAGAAATGAACACACATACTATTTGTGTTCATTTGTGACACATCATTTCTTTTGTGTAGAGTTTATCTTTGTGCCAATGAGTTCCCTGAACTGGCAGAACAAACAGGTTTGTCCCTGCTGGAGCTAAAAAAAAAAAAAGCGTAAAGAACATTTGTTCTGCAGAGCTGGAGGTGTTGACTGTAAATACAAGTGGAAGAGTGGTTAATAAAAGCTGTATTGTATGTAAAGTTAACATTAACACTGCTTTGTCTGTTCCTTGCTGAAAGTATGTTGTGTATTTGTTCAAGAAATCCACTGTGTATATGATAAAGTCGATGATTATAACAAAGTTGGACATTTGTCATCATCTTGTTTTAGGTGGTCTCATCAGCTTTGACATTTTTCCGGAGGGCTGGGACAAGAGACTGTGTCTGGAGCTGCTGGAGAGTGAAGGCCTGGACGCCATCTACTTCTTTGGCAACGAGACCTCGGATGTAAGTTCGTCTCTGGAAGTGTTAACAGCAGAGCTAGATGCAGGCCTGTGAGAGAAACACTGTTGTGTATATTACACAGAAAATATTACACTCTTATGTGATGTGTTGAACATCTCATTGTAAACTGCAGGGATTAATAAGCTGCTGTAGAACAGGGTGACCAGATGTCACCAATTTTTTATGGTGGCCTGTCTCTGTTTGGAGCTGTCCCCATTTTAACGTTTGTAATTTAAAACGGACGTCTACCGTTGAGCTTGTTTTGGCCAATAGAGGGGGCTGGCTGCTAGCTATAGCAGCTTGACAAGGGAAGCTAAAACCCTCAAAATAGAGTTATCCAATCAAATTTTTATTTCCCAGAGAAAAGATTAGCTGGCTAAGTCATTGGTTAGGAGTTCATAACCAGGCAGTAAACTAACAAAAACAAACATACTTCAAACACGACTGCTTCAAAGGTAGGGAGTCATCATTTTATCAGTCAGCCAATAGTTTATTACAGTATAACAGTTACCATGGTCAAAATACATGATTGTCCCCCTTTTTTATTTCATGGGTTGGATATTTCAATGATATATTGACTGCCGATCTGGAAATGTCCCTAGTTTTAATTTCAGAAATCTGGTCACCTTACTGTAGAAGCCGTCACACTTCTTGGAAAAATTTGAAAAATGGCTGCAGAAATTTGTTCCTATTCAGCTGCAAGAGCCTTTAGTCAGGTTGAAAACAGATGCTGGTTGACAAGGCTCACAGATGTTGGATGAGGGCTGAGGTCAGCCAGAGTATGAGAGAGTTGGTTTGACCCTACTTTTATTACTGCACTGCAGTTTTCTCTGTAAACGTCAGTAACACAGAAATAAACCTGAGGCCTTCCACTGTTTGTAAAGTTAAATAGATAGAAAGTCTTTATTGTCCCTGTGGGGCAATTTGGTTTGCAGCAGTATTCAACAATATAACCAGTACACATCATAGATAAATAAACAATAAATAGAGACATAAAAACATTTAAACTTACGGAAGATTTCATCATGATAAATAATTCTATGGTAATATAAAGAAACAAGGCTCCAAGAATCCTTCAATATTTGCTAATTGCAGTACCAACTAGGTCAACAACTAAAGGCTGAGGGGTTAAAGTAGATTACTAAACCAATGCTGATCAAACAGAAGAAGCCAAATCAAGCTGCAGTAATTCGCTCTGTGTTCTGGTTCATGATGTTAATGATTCTCTCTGTAGGGAGGAAATGACTATGAAATTTTCAACGACCCGCGGACCATCGGCTTCACAGTTTACTGTCCGGAGGACACGGCCAGACTCTGTCGGGAGCTTTTTTTTGATGCACCACACGAGTCATGATGCACTGAACTACCCCACCTCCCCTCTCCTCCTATGCCCCCGGTCCCTTTACCCACAAGCCCCTCTGAATTCCCACATGTACGACTCTGCTGGTACGAAACCAGGCTTTTTATGAACTGCTAAAATCTAAACTACTGATTTTCTCCATGTTTTTTTTAAGAGGGACAGTAACTGAAGTGTCACATGTTGATGTGTGAGGTTTTAATGCTGTGTTTGACTGCAGGGTCACACCTCTGCGATGTGTAGCATATAACATAAAGATATAACATAAAGTTAACCAAATGCTTGAGAGATTATGAAATGAAAGTTAATATTCCACATTACTTTATATGTATCTATAGAATGATGTTTTGCACTAATGTTGGGATGATTTTATACCAGTGGTTGGTATTGTGTTGTTGAATACTTCTAAAGGAGAGAGATTTTAAAACAGGTGACTTTTGCTTGTTGTTTTGTGAGTAAAGCGTTAAAGAAGATGTGGACCTTCCCCCCTCTCGAGGATATATGAATCATTCCAGGTGTTTTAAGTCTCTACAGCTCTGAGGTGGATGAAATTTGTTGATGGTAAAACCTCAATGAAAGACGTTTGCTAGTGTTGCTCATTTTGCCTCATTTAAGTGACAATTTATGAGATTTATATTTCAAATTGAACATTACTGACTCAATGGATTCATCTTAACCAGTGAATTAAGCTACTGTGACCAAGTCACTCTTCAAACTTTTGTCAGTCAGTTTCGACAGCTTTTTATGTAAAATATTTTTACAAGCTGTATCATGGCCTGCACGCTGTTGTACACGTGGTGACTGTATGTATTGATGCTTATTGCTTGTTGCAAATTGTTATGCTGTTTTCAACAGCTGCTTTTTTTTTTCTTTAAATACATTTTAACAATGTGAAAACTACCAGTTTAATTTTCCCATAACAAGTTGATGGATGGATCATTATTGTGAATACAAGACTTTTGATAAGTCACATACATCAGCTGCAGTCTTGTGTCTGACTGTAAACACTCTTACATCAGAAGGATCATGTACAGACTCACATGCACAGAGAATTTATTGCGTCTCTGATTCTAACTGTAAGATTGATCATGTTGCTTTTCAGTCATTTGTTGATAAAAATGTATTTTATGTCATTCACTCATTCATTGTAATACATCTTTTTTGATATCATTTCACCGACTTCAGATCTCCAGTCTCATTCTTAACGCAGTTGGACCAAACTGGTCTTTGACCTCAGAAATACAGTAAGCACGCTGCAGGTTCTCCACGGGGCCTTTTCATTTGACCACTGGGGGTCGCCAAAAACTTTCCTATCCAGTCTGCCCAGGTTCTTTGAAAGTGAAATTCATTTTGACAAAGGTTCCTGCGGCTCAATGGTGGAATTATGATCAGTCAGTCAGTCAGTCAGTCCCCTGCTGTTGCTCTCCAGCCAGAAAACAGCAGTTGTAATAGTCATTGCCTCAGGCAGTGCAAGAGTTAATTTGTTGAGCTGCAGTTAAACGATTGAGTGTATTACTTCCTGGTCTATAGGTGTTGCCCAGAGGCAAGTCTACAGGTTGAAAGCAGTCCATTGTTCAAACTGCTTCTCAATTTTTTGGCAACAGTTGGTACGAGTTGGACTGGAACTGCTGATATTGGCTGAACCTGGTTTGAGGTGCTTTACATGGCCCTTGGATCATTAACAGTCTCACTTCCACACACACAACCTAAAGAAACACAGCTCCCACAAAACCTGTGAATCTTAAAACGCTTTAATGTTCTTTCAAGGCTCAGTAGAAGTAATCATGTGGTTTGTCCACAAAAGAAAGTGCCCTTTGATGTGACAGAGATGAACAAAGGTTCATGTTGAACTAATTCAGGCAGTGACACCGACAGATGAGACAAGATGCATAGAGACTCTATGGGACAGATATAATAGAAAATGATATACAGTACAGTATATAACCTGAATAACTACAAACAACATTATTGTGACAATGATCTCTATTGGCACCAACTATGAAGTCGTGTAGTTCACCATCTCGTGACTACACTCAGTAAATCACACACACAGATACATGTTTTTCTAATAATAGAAAAAGAGATTTAGAAATTGTTTTGTTTTTCAGCAATTCATGGCTCTAGACCCTTTTCCAAACAGGAGTTTTCAAACAGGACAACAAATGGACTAAAACCTGACGGTGATGTCTGCAGTGCTGTTGTGGCAGTTTTAATAGTGGAAGTTCACATTTCTTCAGTGCAAGCTTTGACTTTTTTAATAGTATTACCCAAAATATAAAAGCTTGTAAACTGAGGACACACACACACACAAATCTGAACAAATCATCAAATAGATAATTAAAAATAAATAACCACAAACAAGACTAAACAACCAAGGATATGTATTTTTCAGGGGGAAAAATTACTTTCCATTCACAGTAAAATACTGGGTTTTAGTTTGTTTTTTAAAAATCCATATTTGGTTTAATGTGGTATTTCTGCTTCAATCCTGCTCTCATTTGATGCTTTTTCCTTCTCAGACAAACTGAATTCCTAACTATTCCCTCTCAACTTAACTAAAATAAATCTTCCTCTTTTCCATCCTAACATCGTGTGTCTAAACTGGTGACCTGAAACCCAGAAGAAAACCATGAGATGTCCTGTCAAGGGCTTCGGATTTTTGTGTAGATTTTATTTGGGTTTCTAATGCACAACCAGCTGTGATTTACTGCTTTAAGGATTGTCAACCTGCCGTTTCATCGTTCTTTCACTTAGCAACACAATCATTCAAATCTCATCAACCCTATTCAAGTCCCTAAACGACTTTCTTTTACCTCTGTTGTTGAATTCTGCACTTGATGTAAAAACAGTGCAGGTTGTGACGACAAGTCATTTGACCCCTGCTCGCACATAATCTTTGAACCTGGAAACTTTGGTGAAGTAAACAAGTCATAACTGCTGCAAAGAAGGGAAGTAAAACTGAATTCAGCCTTTTGTCCTGCCTCGCTCTCCTCCTCACTGTACACTCAGCAGCAGAAGTGGACAAAGTACACAGCTGAATTACTTGAGTCAAAGAATAGATCCTCCCGGTCAAATATGACTCCAAGTTGTTCAGTTATAATTTTACTTGAGTTAAGCACTGACTGACTGTACAGCAAACATTTAAAACAAAAGGAATCTTTATTTAATTTAAAAATTTAAAACATGGATTTGAAGAATCTTCAGCCTCATCTTTATCTAGTGGCCATTGTTAGGACAGGTTCAAACATGGCCAACAGTGGAGGAGTTGACTGTATTTGGTTTTGTTCCTGTGATGAACACATTGTATGGTCTATTATATTTTCAAAATAAAATAAAATTCAGTCCTCTGACTAAAAGCTCTGCTCCAAAGTAAGAGTACTTCACTTCACTTCAGAAATGTAGTGGAGTCAAAACTACAATATTTGTCTTTTAAGAGTAATGGAGTCATGAATTTACAAAAACAAAAATAATTCTCAAGTAAAGTACAGATACTCAGAAAATATACTTGAGTAAAGACTCAAGTTAATGTATTTTGTTACTGTCCACCTCTGCTCAGCAATCACACCTCAGTTTGAAGATCTGCACTTCAGTTATGTTTACAGTTTTCCCCAATGTTTCATATTTTTCACAGTTGATTGACAAATCAGAGTAACTTTATTCTCCCATCTGAAATTTGACTTTGAACACAAAGTATAAATTAATCAAACATGTGACTTTACTAACACTGAATAAATGGTCAGTTTCACACACACAGCAATATCCTCAGTGCAGTAAACAGACACTTTATCAGCTCTGTTGATAAAAAGAAAAGAGTTGATCTGTCATTGCCAGCTACAAATGAATTATTGACACTTACTAACACTGGACTGTGCTGTGTAGGTAAAACATGTTTCAAAAGAAAGTTTTTAAGCACAGAATGTGAGTTACCCAGTCCCAGAGGACCTCTACCACCCCCTACCCAGCCCTGCCAAGCACGACCCCCCCCCAGGCCCGGAGCTCAGATCCTATGAGCTGATGATCTGCCCAGACCAGGTCTCGTGTTTCGTCCCTGGATTGAGATGTGTGATCTTCACCTCCACCGCCTGCACCTTCAGGTTCTTGGGCGGGACCCGGCTCACTTTGTATGTGACTTCGTCGCCCTCGACTGGGACATACTCCCCCTCAATGCTGAAACGGATAAAAATAAGGATGAAGTATGAGATTTCAAAGTGTTTTATCACCGTCATGCTTTAACAAATGAGGGTCATACTATAGTAAGACATGAAACATTCATAGTATAGTGAGGTATAAAATATCATACTATAGTAAAACATTAAAAGTCATAATATTGTAATAGTATTATAAGGAATAAAAATGTCATAGTATAGTAAGACCTAAAAAGTTATAAGAACGTCAGAGTATGGTAAAGCAAAAAAACTCATGAAAGCAACATATTATACTAAGGCATAAAAAGTCATAAAAACAAAATAGTATAGTAAGGCATTAAAGGTAAAAAAAATTATATTATAGTAAGTTATAAAAACAAGATATATTAGTGAGACATGAAAAATCATGAAAACATCATAGTATATTAAGACATAAAAAGTCATAAAAACAACATAGTATAGTAAAGCATAAAAAATCTAAAAAAGTCATATTATACGAAGGCATCAAAAGTCATAAAAACGACACAGTATAGTAAGGCATAAAAAGACAAAAAAATATCCTAGTATAATAAGTCATAAAAACGTCATAAAAACGTCATAGTGTAGTCAGGCAGAAAATATCATACTATGGTATGGTACAAAAACATCATAGTATGGTAAGGCAGAATACCGTCTTAGTAGAGTAAGGAATAAAAGGGTATAAAAAAAGTCACACTATAGAAGGGCATGAAAAGTCATAAAAATGACAGTATAGTAAGACATAAAAAGCAAAAAAAACACAATAGTATTGTAAGACATAAAAAGTATAAAAAAACACGATAGTATTGTAAGGCATAAAAGTCATAAAAATATCAGAGTAAAGTAAGGCATAAAAAGTTTTTAAAAAGTCACATTATAGAAAAACATGGAAAGTCATAAAAACAAAACAGTATAGTAAGGCATGAAAAGTAAAAAAAAATACAATATAGTATAGTAAGGCATAAAAGGTCAAAGAAAATTCATATTATTGTAAGTCAAAAACTCGTAAAAACTAGACATATTGAGGCATGAAAAGTCATGAAAAAATCATAGTATATTAAGGCATAAAAAGTCATAAAAACAACATAGTATAGTAAAGCATAAAAACTCATAAAAACAAGACATATTAGTAAGGCATAAAAACGTCATGGTATAGTAAGGCATTAAAAGTCATAAATACGTCATAGTACAGTAACGTATAAAAAGTCATAAATATGTAATAGTATAACTTGGCATAAAAAGGTCATAGTATAGTAAGGAATAAAAAGTCATAAATACGTCATAGTATGGCAAAGCATAAAAACGTCATCGTATAGTAAGGCATAAAAACATCATAGTACAGTAAGGCATAAAATGTCATAAAAATGTCATAGTATAGTAAGGCATGAAAAGTCATGAATACGTCATAGTATAGCAAAGCATAAAAAGTCATAGTATAGTGAGGAATAAAAATATAGTATAGTAAGGCATAAAAACGTCATTGTAAAGTAAGGCATAAAATGTCATAAAACCGTCATAGTATAGTAAGGCATAAAAAGTCATAAATACGTAATAGTATAACTTGGCATAAAAACATCATAGTATAGTAAGGCATAAAAAGTTTTAAAAAAAGTCATCGTATAGTAAGGCATAAAAACATCATAGTATAGTAAGGCAAAAAACATCATAGTATAGTAAGGCATAAAAAGTCATAAATACGTCATAGTACAGTAAGGTATAAAAACGTCATAGTATATTAAGGCATTAAGATGTCATAAAAAAGTCATATTATAGTAAGACGTGAAAAGTTATAAGAACATCATAGTACAGTAAGGCAAAAAATGTCATAAAAACGTCATAGTATAGTAAGGCATGAAAAGTCATGAATACGTCATAGTATAGCAAAGCATAAAAAGTCATAGTATAGTGAGGCATAAAAATATCATAGTATAGTAAGGCATAAAAACGTCATTGTACAGTAAGGCATAAAATGTCATAAAAACGTCATAGTATAGTAAGGCATAAAAAGTCATAAATACGTAATAGTATAACTTGTCATAAAAACGTGATAGTATAGGAAGGCATAAAAAGTAAAAAAAAAAGTCATCGTATAGTAAGGCATAAAAACATCATAGTATAGTAAGGCAAAAAACATCATAGTATAGTAAGGCAAAAAACATCATAGTATAGTAAGGCATAAAAAGTCATAAATACGTCATAGTACAGTAAGGTATAAAAACGTCATAGTATAGTAAGGCATAAAAAGTCATAAAAACATCATAGTACAGTAAGGCATAAAAACGTCATAGTATATTAAGGCATAAAGATGTCATAAAAAAGTCATATTATAGTAAGATGTGAAAAGTTATAAGAACATAATAGTATAGTAAGGCAAAAAAAATCATAAAAACGATATAGTATAGTAAGACATAAAAAGTCACGAAAACGTCATAGTATAGTAAGGCATAAAAAGTCAAAAATAAATATAGTATAATAAGTCATAAAAAGTCATAAAAACATCATAGTATGGTAAAGCAGAAAAACAAAGTGTATTAAGGCATGATGAACATCATAGTACAGTAAGGCATAAAAACGTCATGGTATAGTAAGGCATTAAAAGTCATAAATACGTCATAGTACAGTAACGTATAAAAAGTCATAAATACGTAATAGTATAACTAGGCATAAAAAGGTCATAGTATAGTAAGGAATAAAAAGTCATAAATACGTCATAGTATGGCAAAGCATAAAAACGTCATAGTATAGTAAGGCATGAAAAGTCATGAATACGTCATAGTATAGCAAAGCATAAAAAGTCATAGTATACTGAGGAATAAAAATATCATAGTATAGTAAGGCATAAAAACGTCATTGTAAAGTAAGGCATAAAATGTCATAAAACCGTCATAGTATAGTAAGGCATAAAAACGTCATTGTAAAGTAAGGCATAAAATGTCATAAAAACGTCATAGTATAGTAAGGCATAAAAAGTAAAAAAAAAAGTCATCGTATAGTAAGGCATAAAAACATCATAGTATAGTAAGGCAAAAAACATCATAGTATAGTAAGGCATAAAAAGTCATAAATACGTCATAGTATAGTAAGGTATAAAAACGTCATAGTATAGTAAGGCATAAAATGTCATAAAAATGTCATAGTATAGTAAGGCATGAAAAGTCATGAATACGTCATAGTATAGCAAAGCATAAAAAGTCATAGTATAGTGAGGCATAAAAATATCATAGTATAGTAAGGCATAAAAACGTCATTGTACAGTAAGGCATAAAATGTCATAAAAACGTCATAGTATAGTAAGGCATAAAAAGTCATAAAAACGTCATAGTATAGTAAGGCATAAAAAGTAAAAAAAAAAGTCATCGTATAGTAAGGCATAAAAA
>NW_019525478.1:1089319-1090431 GCF_002814215.2 Seriola lalandi dorsalis
GCTTTGACTGTATTACCCAAAATACAAATCTGAACAAATCATCAAATAAATAATTAAAAATAAATAACTACAAACAAGACTAAACAACCAAGGATATGTATTTTCAGGGGGGAAAAAATTACTTTCCATTAACATTAAAATACTGGATTTTTTGAAATGTCCATATTTGGTTTAATGTGGTACATTCAGTACATTCCCTCTCAACTTTAGAATAAATCTTCCTCTTTTCCATCCTAACATCATGTGTCTAAACTAGTGACCTGAAACCCAGAAGAAAACCATGAAATGTCCTGTCAAGGGCTTTGGATTTTTGTGTAGATTTCATTTGGGTTTCTAATGCACAACCAGCTGTGATTTACTGCTTTAAGGATTGTCAACCTGCCGTTTCATCGTTCTTTCACTTAGCAACACAATCATTCAAATCTCATCAACCCTATTCAAGTCTCTAAACGACTTTCTTTTACCTCTGTTGTTGAATTCTGCACTTGATGTAAAAACAGTGCAGGTTGTGACGACAAGTCATTTGACCCCTGCTCGCACCTAATCTTTGAACCTGGAAACTTTGGTGAAGTAAACAAGTCACAACTGCTGCAAAGAAGGGAAGTAAAACTGAATTCAGCCTTTTGTCCTGCCTCGCTCTCCTCCTCACTGTACACTCAGCAGCAGAAGTGGACAAAGTACATAGCTGAATTACTTGAGTCAAAGAATAGA
This sequence comes from Seriola lalandi dorsalis, assembly GCF_002814215.2. Lineage (NCBI taxonomy): Eukaryota > Metazoa > Chordata > Actinopteri > Carangiformes > Carangidae > Seriola > Seriola lalandi. Next base: position 1,090,031 of record NW_019525478.1, read on the forward strand.
TCCTCCCGGTCAAATATGACTCCAAGTTGTTCAGTTATAATTTTACTTGAGTTAAGCCCTGACTGACTGTACAGCAAACATTTAAAACAAAAGGAATCTTTATTTAATTTAAAAATTTAAAACATGGATTTGAAGAATCTTCAGCCTCATCTTTATCTAGTGGCCATTGTTAGGACAGGTTGATGTTCAGGTGACGCAGCCAACACTTCCTCAATCAAACCCTTTAAATCAAGTCATTTCAAATGTTAAAGTTGTATTTCAGTGATTCTGTGCTGCACATAAAGTTGGGGGAATGACTGGGGACAGATTTAATCCTCATGTTGCCCCCGTTTTCAAATGTTTTTATATCAGAAATCTGGTTTTCTTTCATGTAAATTGCCTGAAAATTACATGGAAGGTTC
>NW_019525478.1:1094187-1095446 GCF_002814215.2 Seriola lalandi dorsalis
ACTACATAGTATGGTATGGCAAAAAAAGTGAAAAAAAAACGACATAGTATGGCAAAAACATGAAAAAATGGCATAGTATATTAAGGCTTAAAAACATCAACAAATGTCATGATATGGTAAGGTATACAAATGTCATAGTATAATAATGCCTATTAAGTGAAAAAAATGATATAGTATAGTATGGCAAAAAAAGTGAAAAATTTGACATATTGTATTGCGGCATAAAACAATCAAAAAAGGTAATAATGTACTAAGGAATAAAGATGTCATAATCTATTAAAGCCTAAAAAGTGAGAAAAACAACATAGTATGATATGGCAAAAAAGTGAAAAACGACATAGTATAGTATTGCAAAAACATGAAAAAATGGTATCGTATATTAAGGCATAAAAACATAACAAAAACGTCATAATATGGTCAGGTATACAGATGTCATAGTATACTAAGGCCTATAAAGTGCGAAAAGTGACATAGTATGGTATGGCAAAAAAAGTGAAAAAAAAACGACATAGTATAGTATGGCAAAAACATGAAAAAATGGCATAGTATATTAAGGCATAAAAACATAACAAAAACATCATAATATGGTCAGGTATACAGATGTCATAGTATACTAAGGTCTATAAAGTGCGAAAAGTGACATAGTATGGTATGGCAAAAACATGAAAAAATGGCATAGTATATTAAGGCATAAAAACATAACAAAAACGTCATAATATGGTAAGGCATAAATTGTCAAAAACGTCATAGTACAGTAAGGCATAAAATGTCATAAAAATGTCATAGTATAGGAAGGCATAAAAAGTTCATAGTATAGTAAGGCATAAAAAATCATAAATATGTCATAGTACAGTAAGGCATAAAAACGTCATAGTATAGTAAGGCATAAAATGTCATTAAAACGTCATAATATGGTCAGGTATACAGATGTCATAGTATACTAAGGCCTATAAAGTGCGAAAAGCGACATAGTATAGTATGGTAAAAAAAAGTGAAAAAGAAACAACATAGTATAATATGGCAAAAACATGAAAAAATGGCATAGTATATTAAGGCTTAAAAACATCAACAAATGTCATGATATGGTAAGGTATACAAATGTCATAGTATAATAATGCCTATTAAGTGAAAAAATGATATAGTATAGTATGGCAAAAAAAGTGAAAAATTTGACATATTGTATTGAGGCATAAAACAATCAAAAAAGGTAATAATGTACTAAGGAATAAAGATGTCATAGTCTATTAAAGCCTAAAAAG
>NW_019525478.1:1095466-1096938 GCF_002814215.2 Seriola lalandi dorsalis
TTTGAGGGTCAAACTCTCGTGTGAAATGCATCAGCTGAAAGTGAAAGTTCTTCCACCTCTCTCTTATTAAATATAAGGTCAGTTTTACATGTAAACATGAAGCTGGTATTGTGTTTCCTAAACAATCAGATGTTACATCAGTCACTTCGACACCGACGGCATCTTGGTTCAGAGAGCAGCTCCACTTTGTCTCTTGACAAAAAGGTTTCTGTGTCTCCGGATGGATCGGTCCTGATGGTCCGTCTGTTCCCAACACCAAGAGCTAACTGTTCCACCATGACAGCAGCCCCAGCCCCGGCTCACAGATGGTCCCCTGAAACAACAGAACATGGGGGGGGGGGTTTACCTTTACTTTGGCCACAGATAAACTGTTGCACTAACAAAAAGCTCCCCGACTCTCCTGCTAGTGTTGACGCATCTCTTACCTTTATGAATCTACTGAGTCACGACAGCAACAGACAGTCGAGCTTCACACAGACCTCAACTACTGGATCTGTCTAATACCTGCAAATCACCTGTCTATATTACACAACCCAACCCATTGTACGGAAGCCCCTTCCCTCCAAACCAGGAGAACAAAGACAACGGAGAACCAGTGAGTTGGACTTTTCAAACCTTATTTCGATTAACATTGTAGCAGCTGTTTGATGATTCTTTTATTGATTATTTTGATGTTTATTTATGTTTGATTAGATTCCTGTGTGTGATACCTGAAAGTGAAGAGACGCGTGAATAAAGTAAGTGTAACGTCAACTTCATTTACTTCAGTTTATTATCGTGTGCTGACATTTGAAGTTGATATAATTGTACTTATTTTGCTTTTATGTATTTTAATCTCGTGCTGAGAAAATCATCCGTCTCTCCATCCTTCCATCATGTGAACCACTGACCTCCGCGTCATGAACTAAAATCGTTAGAACGGCCACTGGATCCTGCTGCTGCTGCAACGCCTCCACCTCCATGTTTAGCACAATGAAGCTAAAGTCGTTAGCACTTCTCTCCCTTGTTTACAGTGAATTTTCAGCTAATTCTGCAGAACAATGATCGACAACTGGCAGTGCAGCAGGTCAGCAGTGACACGCCAGCTGTTGCAAAACATCTGGTGGAACAAAGGCACATGTCTCAGCTACATGTGGAGGAGGTTTGCTGTCGATATTCACACATTTTTTATTTGAGCAGATCTGCTGGAGATGTAAAGGTGTGTTCTTACAATCAGAGTGAACGGTGGCTCTTTCTTCTCCCTGCTGTCCTCTGCTGGCGGCGGCGCCGTGGACTGTCCCGGTTGAGTGGGTGTGTCCGTGGTTGCGGTGGCCGGGCCCGTCGGCGACGTATCCACAAAGACTTCGTCTGTCACCCGAAAACGGATCTCCTCCCCTTGGTCCATGTAGAGGTCATGGGCCCCCTCGTCCGTCTCATACTCCCACAGCCACACCTGCTCTGCTTCGTCACTGAGGCTGCAGCTAAGGAAGGCT
>NW_019525478.1:1102409-1103873 GCF_002814215.2 Seriola lalandi dorsalis
GGGGGGGGGGGGGGGGGGGGGGTGAAAATGCAACAATAGCAGCATGAAAACTCAATATCTCAGACCGGATGAGAGCAGGGTGAGCTGCGACTGATGGGATTTCACTGGTGCTGCTTACAGTAAGTTTGTTTGTTCACAGTGAGGCTCTAATCAACAATGACTGAGACCAGAAAGCAGAAAACCCTGAAGTTTGATGCGTAAGATGAACTTCAGGTGACACATCTGGAGAGAATCAGGGGAAAAATAAATTCATACATTCGTGTGAGTTGAACAACTCAGTCAGCTTATTGAGCTGTTTGGATGGAACGACATTAAAGAGGAGGTACAATGGAGAACAACAACTGTCTGGTCCTGGGGTGGATTTTGTACATGAACAAATAAGCTGCGAATACGAACGACACAGTGTAACAGACACACACACTGCTGAGCTTCGTTATGTGCGCTTGTTTGAGTGCATTTGTGCAAGTCTGCCTGTCGACCGGGAGTGATGTCACAGTAATCCTGTCTGTTTCTACATGCTCGTGAGAGAGTGAGTGTGTATGTGTGTGTGTGTGCGCTTTTCATCTGTACAGCGACCTTGTGTGTGTGTGTGTGTGTGTGTGTGTGTGTGTGTGTGTGTGTGTGTGTTCTTTCTTTAACTGAGCATGGCTGCAGCTGTTCCTCTCGTCTCTCCCTCTTTGCAAAGCCCCTCTCTAGGCCCATGTTCCTCCCCTTCTTAACCCACGCCAAGGCCCCTCACGGGCCCCTACAGGCCCCCGCCTTCCTCCTCGCCACCATCTACTGCAGCTCCTTCATCCTGTTGAGGGCGGAGCCAGCCTTGAACCACTCGATCTGTGTCTCATTGAAGGTGTGGTTCAGAGTGATGGGCTTCTGGCTGCCGTCGCTGTGCTTGATCACTGCAGTCAGCGGCTGGAGAGACACGCAGGAGGCAAACATGAATCATGTGTCAATCATTCATCCGCTTTTTCTTTAGCATAATGTGAGGAGAGGCTGGGCTGCCCTTCGGATCAATGTTTAGATCAATGTTTTATTTATTTATTCATTTTTAATTGAGATGTTTTATTATAGGCACTACTTATGTATTTCTATTTTCTGGTCCACAATCTATACCCAACAAATAAATGATCATGTTTTATGAAAAGTCAAGATACAACATTAATGCATCAATCATTATAATCCAATGATAGAACTCAGTGTTTTTCATGAACGATATCAGAAACTGTCAGACCAGTTATTTCCTTATTCTAACGTCTCATTTTTTAGTTCTTGTAATTTAGTAATTGGTTTATTGATATTATATCTCTTGTGTTGTGTATGTGTCTCCCCCAGGCGTTATGTTCTGTTCTCATGTTCATGCTTTGATCATTGTTTTGTAAAACAGAATAAAAAACAATAGTGTAATAAAATAAATAATTATGACATGAGAACTTTTACTTTTGTTACTTTAAGTAAATTGTGATGCTG
>NW_019525479.1:0-4700 GCF_002814215.2 Seriola lalandi dorsalis
TAGTAAGGCATAAAAAGTCCTAAAAACGTCATAGTATAGTAAGGCAAAAAAAGTCATAAAAACGTCATAGTATAGTAAGGCATAAAAAGTCATAGTATAGTAAGGCAAAAAAGGTCATAAAAACGTCATAGTATAGTAAGGCATAAAAAGTCATAGTATAGTAAGGCAAAAAAGGTCATAAAAACGTCATAGTATAGTAAGGCATAAAAAGTCATAAAAATGTCATAGTATAGTAAGGCAAAATAGGTCATAAAAATTACATAGTATAGTAAGGCAAAAAAAGTCATAAATACGTCACAGTATAGTAAGGCATAAAAAGTCACAAAAACGTCATAGTATGGTAAGGCAAAAAAAGTCCTACAAACGTCATAGTATAGTAAGGCATAAAAAGTCATAAAAATGTCATAGTATAGTAAGGCATAAAAAGTCATAGTATAGTAAGGCAAAAAACGTCATAGTATAGTAAGGCATAAAAAGTCATAAAAATGTCATAGTATGGTAAGGCAAAAAAGGTCGTAAAAATTACATAGTATAGTAAGGCAAAAAAAGTCATAAAAACGACATAGTATAGTAAGGCATAAAAAGTCATAAAAATGTCATAGTATAGTAAGGCAAAAAAAGTCCTAAAAACATCATAGTATAGTAAGGCAAAAAAAGTCATAAAAACGTCATAGTATAGTAAGGCAAAAAAAGTCATAAAAACGTCATAGTATAGTAAGGCCAAAAAGGTCATAAAAACGTCATAGTATAGTAAGGCATAAAAAGTCATAAAAATGTCATAGTATAGTAAGGCATAAAAAGTCATAGTATAGTAAGGCAAAAAAAGTCCTAAAAACGACATAGTATAGTAAGGCATAAAAAGTCCTAAAAACGTCATAGTATAGTAAGGCAAAAATGGTCATAAAAACGTCATATTATAGTAAGGCATAAAAAGTCCTAAAGACGTCATAGTATAGTAAGGCATAAAAAGTCACAAAAACGTCATAGAATGGTAAGGCCAAAAAAAGTCATAAAAACGTCATAGTATAGTAAGGCAAAAAAGGTCATAAAAATTACATAGTATAGTAAGGCAAAAAAAGTCATAAAAAGTCATAGTATAGTAAGGCATAAAAAGTCATAGTATAGTAAGGCAAAAAAAGTCATAAATACGTCATAGTATAGTAAGGCATAAAAATTCACAAAAACGTCATAGTATGGTAAGGCAAAAAAAGTCATAAAAACGTCATAGTATAGTAAGGCAAAAAAGGTCATAAAAATTACATAGTATAGTAAGGCAAAAAAAGTCATAAAAACGTCACAGTATAGTAAGGCATAAAAAGTCATAAAAACGTCATAGTATGGTAAGGCAAAAAAAGTCCTAAAAACGTCATAGTATAGTAAGGCATAAAAAGTCATAGTATAGTAAGGCAAAAAAAGTCATAAAAACGTCATAGTATAGTAAGGAATAAAAAGTCATAGTATAGTAAGGCAAAAAAGGTCATAAAAATGTCATAGTATAGTAAGGCAAAAAAGCTCATAAAAACGTCATAGTATAGTAAGGAATAAAAAGTCATAGTATAGTAAGGCAAAAAAGGTCATAAAAACGTCATAGTATAGTAAGGCATAAAAAGTCATAAAAATGTCATAGTATAGTAAGGCATAAAAAGTTATAGTATAGTAAGGCAAAAAAGGTCATAAAAACGTCATAGTATAGTAAGGCATAAAAAGTCATAAAAATGTCATAGTATAGTAAGGCAAAAAAGGTAATAAAAACTAATTGGTATAGTAAGGCAAAAAAAGTCATAAAAACGACATAGTATAGTAAGGCATAAAAAGTCATAAAAACGTCATAGTATACTAAGGCATAAAAAGTCATAAAAATGTCATAGTATAGTAAGGCATACAAATTACATAGTAGAGTAAGGCATAAAAAGTCAAAAAAATGTCATAGTATAGTAAGGCAAAAAAGGTCATAAAAATTACATAGTATAGTAAGGCAAAAAAAGTAATAAACACGACATAGTATAGTAAGGCATAAAAAGTCAAAAAAACGTCATAGTATAGTAAGGCATAAAAAGTCCTAAAAACGTCATAGTATTGTAAGGCATAAAAAGTCCTAAAAACGTCATAGTATAGTAAGGCATAAAAAGTCATAGTATAGTAAGGCAAAAAAAGTCATAAAAAGGTCATAGTATAGTAAGGCGTAAAAAGTCACAAAAACGTCATAGTATGGTACGGCAAAAAAAGTCCTAAAAACGTCATAGTATAGTAAGGTAAAAAAGGTCATAAAAACGTCATAGTATAGTAAGGCAAAAAAGGTCATAAAATTACATAGTATAGTAAGGCATAAAAAGTCATAAAAACGACATAGTATAGTAATACCCAAAAAGTCATGGTATAGTAACGCATAAAAAGTAATAAAAAAGTCATAACATAGTAAGGCATAAAAAGTCATGGTATAGTAAGGCATAAAACGTCATAGTATTGGAAGGCATAAAAACAACAATAAACATCATAGTATAGTAAGGTATAAAAATGTTTTAATATAACAAGGTAAACAAATGTAAAATTTTCATAGTATAATATGGCATACAACGTCATAGTATAGTATGGCACAATAACATAAAAAAACTTCAAAGAATAGTAAGGCATAAAAACGCGATAGTGTGGTAAGGCACAAAAGTGTCAAAAAACATAGTACAGTAAAATGTCAGAGTAATAAAAATGGAAACACCACACAGAAACACCTGGGACTGGTCTTTGAACCCTCAACCTTTTCACTGTGAGGATGGAGCTCTAACCATTGGACCACCCTGATTTCCGATGGTAGCCCAGGTGTGTTAAGGCATAAAAATGTCATAGCATAGCAAGGCATGAAAATCTCAGTAAAGGAAATGTATATGTCTTTGGACTGTGGGTGGAAGCCGGATTTCTTTGAGAAACCCCACGCAAGGACAGATAGAAAAAAATCTACACTGAAAAGGCCCCTGACGGGGCTTTGAACCCTCAACTTATTCCCTGTGAAGCAACAGCTTTAACCACTCTACCATTGCTATAACATAACAGCCAAGGTGTATTGAAGCATAAAATGCCATAGTATGGTAAGGCATAACAATGTCAAAGTATGGCAAGGAACTTGTCGACTCCACACAGAAAAGCCCCTGGATTGCGCTTTGAACTCTGAGCCTTCTGACACAGAAGCGACAGTTCTAACCACTCTACAATGATGCTGCCCCATAGTAAATGAACTGTTTTAAGCCAAGAAGCGTCATAGTATGGTAAGGTATAAAAATGTCATAAAAACGTCATAGTATAGTAAGGCATAAAAAGTCATAAAAACAGCATAGTATAGGAAGGCATGAAAATGTTTTAATATGATAAGGCATACAAATATAAAAAAATGTCATAGTATAATAAGGCATAAAACGTCATAGTATAGTAAGGCATAATAACATCATAGCATAATAAGGCATAAAAACAACAAAAAACATCATAGTATACTGAGGCATAAAAATGTCATTGTAAGGCATAGTATAATGAGGCATAAAGATGTTATTGTATAGTCAGCTAAAGAACAACATAGTATAGTAATGCATAAAATTTCATAAAAATGACAGAGTATAGTAATGCATAAAAAGTCATAAACATGACATAGTACAGTAAAGCATAGAAAATCGTAAAAACGACATAGTATAGTTAGGCATAAATACAACATAGTATAGTTAGGCATAAAAACAAAAAAAGACATAGTATAGTAAGGCACAATAACAACAAAAAATTGCATAAAATACAAAGGCATAAAAATGTGCAAAAATGACATAGTATATTAAAGCAAAAAAATATCAAAAAACGTCATAGTATAGTTAGGCATAAAAACAACAAAAAAACGTCATAGTATACCAAGGCATAAAAATGTAATTGTAAGGCATAGTATAATAAGACATAAAGAGGTCATAGTATAGTCAGTTAAAGAACAGCATAGTATAGTAAGGCATAACATTTCATAAAAATGACATAGTATAGTAAGGCATAAAATCGATATAGTATAGTGAGGCATAAAAACTCATAAAAATTACATAGTATAGAAAAAAAAAAAGGCATAAAAAAAGCATAAAAATGACATAGTATAGTGAGACATAAAAAAGATATAGTATAATGAGGCATAAAAGTCATAAAAACGATGTAGTATTGTAAGGCATAAAAAGTCATAAAAACGTCATAGTATAGTAAGACTAAAAAAGTCATAAAAATGACAGTATTGTAAGGCATAAAAAGTCATGAAAACGACATAGTATAGTAATGCAAAAAAACCCCTAAAAAACGTCATAGTAAAGTAAGGCATAAAAACGACATAGTATAGTAAGGCATAAAAACAACGTAGTATAGTGAGGCATAAAAAGTCCTAAAAATCTTATAGCATAGTAAGGTATAAAAAGTCCTAAAAATCTTATAGCATAGTAAGGTATAAAAAGTCATAAAAATGACATAGTATAGTAAGGCATAAAAAGTCATAAAAACATCATTGTATAGTGAGGCATAAAAACGACATAGTATTGTAAGGCATAAAAAGTCATGAAAACAACATAGTATTGTAAGGCAAAAAAAAGTCATAAAAACATCATAGTATAGTAAGGCAAAAAAAGTCATAAAAACGTCATAGTATAGTAAGGCAAAAAAGGTCATAAAAACGTCATAGTATAGTAAGGCATAAAAAGTCATAA
>NW_019525479.1:4720-35962 GCF_002814215.2 Seriola lalandi dorsalis
CATAGTATATTAAAGCAAAAAAATATCAAAAAACGTCATAGTATAGTTAGGCATAAAAACAACAAAAAAACGTCATAGTATACCAAGGCATAAAAATGTAATTGTAAGGCATAGTATAATAAGACATAAAGAGGTCATAGTATAGTCAGTTAAAGAACAGCATAGTATAGTAAGGCATAACATTTCATAAAAATGACATAGTATAGTAAGGCATAAAATCGATATAGTATAGTGAGGCATAAAAGTCATAAAAACGATGTAGTATTGTAAGGCATAAAAAGTCATAAAAATGACATAGTATAGTAAGACTAAAAAAGTCATAAAAATGACATAGTATTGTAAGGCAAAAAAAGTCATAAAAACGTCATAGTATAGTAAGGCAAAAAAGGTCATAAAAACGTCATAGTATAGTAAGGCATAAAAAGTCATAAAAATGTCATAGTATTGTAAAGCATAAAAAGTCATGAAAACGACATAGTATAGTAAGGCAAAAAAAGTCATGAAAACAACATAATATTGTAAGGCAAAAAAAGTCATAAAAATTACATAGTATAGTAAGGCAAAAAAACAACGTAGTATAGTGAGGCATAAAAAGTCCTAAAAATCTTATAGCATAGTAAGGTATAAAAAGTCATAAAAATGACATAGTATAGTAAGACTAAAAAAGTCATAAAAATGACATAGTATAGTAAGGCATAAAAAGTCATAAAAACATCATTGTATAGTGAGGCATAAAAAGTCATAGTATAGTAAGGCAAAAAAGGTCATAAAAACGTCATAGTATAGTAAGGCATAAAAAGTCATAAATATGTCATAGTATAGTAAGGCAAAAAAGGTCATAAAAATTACATAGTATAGTAAGTCAAAAAAAGTCATAAAAACGTCATAGTATAGTAAGGCAAAAAAGGTCATAAAAACATCATAGTATAGTGAGGCATAAAAAGTCCTAAAAACGTCAGAGTATAGTAAGGCATAAAAAGTCATAGTATAGTAAGGCATAAAAAGTCCTAAAAACGTCATAGTATAGTGAGGCATAAAAAGTCATAAAAACATCATTGTATAGTAAGGCATAAAAACGACATAGTATTGTAAGGCATAAAAAGTCATGAAAACAACATAATATTGTAAGGCAAAAAAAGTCATAAAAATTACATAGTATAGTAAGGCATAAAAACAACGTAATATAGTGAGGCATAAAAAGTCCTAAAAATCTTATAGCATAGTAAGGTATAAAAAGTCATAAAAATGACATAGTATAGTAAGACTAAAAAAGTCATAAAAATGACATAGTATAGTAAGGCATAAAAAGTCATAAAAACATCATTGTATAGTGAGGCATAAAAACGACATAGTATTGTAAGGCATAAAAAGTCATGAAAACAACATAATATTGTAAGGCAAAAAAAGTCATAAAAATTACATAGTATAGTAAGGCAAAAAAAGTCATAAAAACGTCATAGTATAGTAAGGCAAAAAAGTCATAAAAATGTCATAGTATAGTAAGGCAAAAAAGGTCATACAAATTACATAGTATAGTAAGGCATAAAAAGGCATAAAAAGGCATAAAAAGTCGTTTTTTTCATAAAAACGACATAGTATAGTAAGGCTAAAAAAGTCCTAAAAATTACATAGTGTAGTAAAGCATAAAAAGACCTAAAAACGACATAGTATTGTAAGGCATAAAAGGTCATAAAAACGTCACAGTATAGTAAGGTATAAGAAAGACATAGTATAGTAAGGCATAAAAAGTCATAAAAATGACATAGTATAGTAAGGCAAAAAAAGTCCTAAAAATGACATATTGTAGTAAGGCATAAAAAGACCTAAAAACGTCATAGTATGGTAAGGCATGAAAACGACATAGTATAGTAAGGCATAAAATCGACATAGTATATTAAGGAATGAATAGTCATGAAAACATCATAGAATAGCAAGGCATAATACATAGTACAGTAAGGCATATAAAAAACATTATAGTAAGGCAAAAAAACGCATGAAAACGACATAGTATAGTAAGGCATAAAAACAACATAGTATAGTCAGGCATAAAAAGTTATAAAAACATCACATTATAGTAAGGCATAAAAACGACATAGTATAATCAGGCATAAAAAGTTATAAAAACATCATAGTATAGTAAGGCTTAAAAAGTAAAAATCGACATAGTATAGCAAGGCATAAAATGTAAAAAAAACATCATAGTAAAGTAAGGCCTAAAATGTCATTAAAACATCACAGTATAGCAAGGAATAAAATATTCAAAAAATGTCTCAGTATATTAATGAATAAAAATGTCATCATAGTACAGTTAAGTATAAAATGTCATAACACCTCATAGTATAGTAAGGCATAGATATATTTTAAAAAGCCATAGTATATTATGGACTAAAAACATCATAGTATAGTAAGGCATAAAACATCATATGTTAGTAAGGCATAAAAATGTAAAAAAAAACATGATAGTATAGTAAGGCATAAAATTTCAAAAAAGGTCAAAGTATAGTATAGTATAAAAATGTCAAAAAAGTCATAGTATATAATGGCGTAAACAGTCATCGAAACGTCATGATATAGTAAGGCATAAAACATCATAAAACGTCACAGTATATAATGGCATAAAAATATCCAAAAATGTCATAGTATAGTATGGCCTAAAAACGTCATAGTATAGTATGTCATAAGATATCATAGTTCAGTAAGGCATAATTATGTCAAAAAATGTCATAGGATAGTAAAGATAAAAATGCCAAAAAACTTCTTCGTATGGTCAGGCATAAAAATATAAAAAAATGTCATAGTAAAGTATGTCATAAAAATTTCAAAAAACATCATAGTTTAGTTAGGCATAATAATGTTAAAAAATGTAAAAGTATAATAAGGCATAAAAATCTAAAAAAAAAAAATTATAGTATAGTAAGGCATAAAATGTCAAAAAAGGCATAGTATAGAATGGGTTAAAAATGTCAACAAAAAACACTCATAGTATAATAAGGCATAAAACATCATAAATCATCATAGTATAATAATCCAAAAAATGTAATAAAAATGTCATAGTATAGTATGTCGTAAAACGTAATCAAAACTTCATAGTACAGTAAGGCATAAAACATCATAATATAGTAAGGCATAAAACATCATAATATAGTAAGGCATAAAAATGGCAAAAAATGGCATATTATAATAATTCATTCAGATTCAAATTCAGACTCAGACTCAGATTCAGATGACTTTATTCATACCAGAGTGCAATTCAGTTTTACAATATACCAAGACCTTTTATACACAAACACAAACTGACAGGCCTCGTGGGCTGTGCCAGAGACAACAAGTAAGTGGACAGATGTGCACGCTGCCACCTTGCAGGGCCCCACGCGTACTAACTCACACAAGGGTCAGGCAAGTAGAGTTGACATTCATAGCACACATAAATGAATAAATACAAACATTCTAGACTATATTCTAGACTATATTGCATGAAAAAACATGATGTAAACCTACTATTTAGGTTAAGAAACTAATAAGGCAGTGATTTAAGGACATTCTTTGAAAAAAGGGACCTATTTAACATGACTACAGATCAACATTTAGCAGCCTGATAGCAGAAGGAATAAGAGAACAAGAGTAACAACTTGTTTTATTCAGGGATGCTATGTAGCACCACCTTGACGGTATTATACTATAGTATTGTATGTTATAAAAGGTCATGAAAACGTCATAGTGTAGTAGGGCATAAAATGTCATAAACCATTATGTGGTGGCATAAAAAACACCATAGTATAGGAAGGCATAAAACGTCATGAAAACATCATAGTATAGTAAGGAATAAAACGTCATAGTATAGTAAGGAATAAAACGTCATAGTATAGTAAGGCATAATAATTTCAATAACAGTCATATTATAATATGGCATAAAACGTCATCAAAACGTCATAGTATAGTAAGGCATATAAAATTTCAATAAATATCATAGTATAGTATGTCATAAAAGTGACAAAAAACGTCATAGTATTGTAAGGCATTAAAATGGCATAGTATAGTAAAGCACAAACAAGTCATAGTATAGTTAGTATGTAAGTGCTGTGACCAGTCCTGTAACATTACATTATGTTGTGTAATATCATGTTTTGTAATATTAATAATATATGTTGTGTAATGTTTGTTTAATGAAAAACTGAAAAACATAGATGCAAAATGAAAAAAAAATAGATGCAAAATAACCACAAAGGTATTCAAAGAAACACACAATAAGAATGACTTGACACAAACTGACTACAAAAAGACAGAAAACAATTAAAAACAAATGCAAAATGAATAAAAAGACACAAAATTTGTTTTTAAAAAAAATAGACACAAATAACCACAATGAGAAGCAAAGAGACACATTAACTGACTAAAAACAGACACAAAACATCTAAAAATCATTGTCGATGCTGACATGGCCGCCCCCACCCCTTGAGTAACTTACGCCCATGTCCGTTACAGCATCTGATGTCACGCTGCAGAGGAAGGGGAGGCAGAGTAGCGTCTCTTCTTCATCCACCGTCACGTGACCTCATTGGAATCGACGTCAGATCACCTACTGTCAGAGACTGTAAAGATGGCGTCTGCACAGACACCGCTGCTCAGCCGCATCTCTGCAGCCTGGGCCGTTTTTCTCGGTTTATTAAACATATTAAACGCGGGATTTTGCGATGAGCAGGTGCCGCTTCTTCTGTGGACGAGCGAAGGGTGAGAGACGATGATGTTCCTGTTTTTCCCCTCTCAGAGGCGGCTCCGTGGGATAACGGGTCATCACGGTTTTATTCCCATTTGGCTAACGGTTAACGGTGTCACTTGATGTTATTAAGATGTAAACCGACCTCAGTAGCTCTGTTAGGTCATAAATAAAACACAGACTCGACTGTGGTATTTTAATAATTAAACTAAGGTAACATAGATGTAAGAATATACATATAATCCTAATAAATGTCAGGTGCCTCATTACCTGCGATGTAACGTTAGCAAGCCGTTTACTCACTCTGCCTGAAACATGAACTTTACGATTGGCATGTATTATTTCATCACCCTTAGTTAATATAAAGGTCCCTCATTCATTTCATTCATCCACATGAAACCTGCCTATAGAACCACACAGTCTAACAAAACATGAATATGATATAGGACTGAACAATTGATCAAAAAAATATCGATATCATAATATGGCCAAGAGCAATATCCAAAGCGCAGGACATGAAATCTTTTTTGATAAATATAAAATGTGTCACAACAAACTATAAATGAATCATTGTGGTGCTACAGAGATTGCAATTACTCCTCAATTAGTGCATAGGGAAAAAAAGACAGAAAAGCAACATTAAAAAAACACAGGACACAAGAATATGATGCATTGGTGAAGATTAAACTACCCAGTGAAACAATAAATAGAATATAAAACAATGTAATAGTTCAAATTCACTCCACCTGGACCATCTACAACAGTAAAATGCTTCTTATATATTTCCACATTAGGAGTAATAAACCAATAACAATAATAATACACTTGAGTATTTTGATCCTGGTTCCTCCACTTCTTTGTGTCCTTGGGCAAGGTACTGAACCCCAATTTGCCTCTGATGACTGTTCCATCAGTGAACATGTGTGTGTGTATAGTAGAGACATTGTATGAGTAGTAGAAAGAGCTGTTTGAATGTGTGTGAATGGGTGAATGTGCCTTGCTTTGTGTAAAGCGCTTTGAGTGGTTAGTATATATTAAGTGCAGTCCATTTGCTATTTACTTTTGTACTCTTACCTTAGTAAAAAATATGTTTTCCACTGTTGTCTGGGTCATTGTGCTTCAGTAAATGATCTGAAAACAAACCTCTGCTTTAAATCTCCACCAGGATCTCTCTGCCAAGTCAGTCCCCTCCTACTGCAGGTCACATTGTTGGGCAGCAGCAGCTTGCGTCTTACCTGGAGAAAGCTCTGAATGTGGGCCCACGAAATGTAGTGCTGTTCCTTCAGGACAAGGTACACACAAACACATGCACGCACATAAGAATTACAATTTCTGTTTTTCTTATGAAGTAACTCCCCTCTCTCCATGTCCTCTCCAGATGAGCATAGAGGATTTCACCATGTACGGAGGGGCTTTTGGAAACAAGCAGGACAGTGTTTTCCCCAACCTGGAGGTGAGGTGATAATTAACCGTGTAGATCAGTTAAATGTTTTGAGTCCTGTAGTCTTTTATACTCTCTTTACATGTTCCTGTTTAACTCCTGTTTGATGCTGTATGTTCAAAGTTTCTCCCCCAGGTAATTGTCAGAGGAAGTGAAAACTTGGCTGCTGTGTTTTATGGTGTAGTATTGTTTTATTCCAGGTGTTACATTTAGTCTCTCCTGTGTTGCAGGGGGCTCTGATGTCCTCATCCTCCCCTCTGGTGTTACCTGCTGTGTCCTGGCCTGCCTCCAATGCAGTGATTGGCCAGCTCCAAGACCAATTAGAAACTTCCCCTCTGTACATGGACCCTGAGACACTGAGCCAGCTGAGACTCAATGCGTCCTCACCCGCCCTGCTGGTGTTCAGGCTGCCCTACGGCATCGGGTAGGTACAGCTGCCGCCATCTTTGTTTTGTACAGTTGTAGGTGTAGTTCTTATCTATTGGAAGGTTAATGGAAACACACACAGTGTCCATGTGACACCAACAGACCGACTCTCCTTATGAAACCAGTTGTCATTTCCAGATTGTGGCTGTTTGAACAGAGCTGCTCGCTCACAGTCACACTGCACGCTTTGCATTATTACAGCTGTTTATGCTGGTACATTCAGAGCAGCTGATCTTTCAGAAGCAGGATTTACTCACTTCTTCACCAAAATACTGTTCACTATGTGTATTTAGTGTGAGATGAGCAGCTGAAACATTACATAAAATGACTGTAAAATTACCGCAGCTAACATATTAATACTAACATACGATACTTACATACTAACATACTAATACTCAGTATCTTGTTGTTGTTTTGTCTGACTCTTGCAGGGCTGATTTGATGTCTGCTAAAGAGATTCTCAGTGGAAACGGTGAGTCTGCCACACAGCCTGTCTTATCCCAACAAAATAAAATCAACTGTGTGGTTTCTACTGCTTTGATGTTTTAGACTCATTCTTTGCTCAGAGATACAGTATGTTGTGCGGAACATGATCTTTTCTCCGACATGTTCTTTGGACCTTCTCACTCTGTGCTTCTCCTAAGGGAAGCAAGTTGCACAGGATTACCTGATTGGTCTAACTCCAAAATATTGTTGAGTCACCACTATAGCTGTAGCTAGGAAAACAGCTGCATGCTGGTACAATAGTGTAGTAGCTAATCTTAAAAGATAACATCACATGAAGTCTCTGACCTCTACTGGAGAGACGAACAAAAAAAAATAGTCCCTCATATTCATGTTTTGCTGATGGAAGTGCAGGGTCTGTCTAACACAGGTGCTCAGCTGGATTGAGATCTTGTGGTTTTAAAAGCCACAGCCCCGTTTTATATATTCATCAAACCATTCAGTGATTCCTCAAACACCTGTACAACTTGACATTTGTCACCAGGGTTGTTTTTGATATGAAAATCCTTTAGGTTTTTGCATTAATTAATTTGCTTGGAAATGCTGCCAATAGATGAACATGTTGTGTTTCAGACGAGGTGATCGGTCAGGTGTTGAGCATCATGAAGACCCAGTCTGTTCCATACACAGCCATTTACACAGCCCTGCGTCCCTCAAGGGTGAGTCAGGTGTCTGCTCTGTTAATGTGTGTATATCACTGTGTTCAGTGTTCACTGTGTTTGTTGTGCAGCAATAAATGTGTTCATATGCTGTTGTCTGTCCGTCTCTGCACAGGAGGCAGCGTCTCTCTCTATGGAAGCAGGTGTGGGTGGCGGACGCTCTCTGCTGCAGGCCAGAGGTGGCTACAGGGATAGGGAGAGAGAAAGGGAGAGGCAGCGCAGGATTAAAGAGAGGGCCGATATCTACGCTCCAGTGGAGTTTAAGGTGGAATGAGTTGGTTACATCTTGATTGCTAATTGGTTTTCTCTAGCCATGAAAGATAAGTGTGGAGATATTCTGTTCTGTTTTATTTTTGGCTAAAACCAGCAGTTAATTGATTTCTCTTTCCACAGGAGAGAGAGGACACCTGTATCCTCATGTGGGCAAAAGGCCTGTCGGTGAGCATCCTCCGGAGTGGTCGCTGGGAGGAACATGACCTGACTCCATCTACCTTTGGGGAGGGTGTCAGCCCAAAACTCCACGGCTCAAGCTGCGACAAAACCAAAGCAAAGTAAGTTTATGGCTGAGATTTACTTAAAAGATGAAGGAACTCACTGCTAAAGACTCTGCTTTCTGTTAGAGCTGCAAGTAATGATTATTTCCATTATCGTACCAATTATTTTCTCAGTGAATTAATTTGTTTGGTCTAAGAATAATCTTAAGAAAGAAATCTTAGAAGAAATCTAAGAAAATAGTGAAAAATGTCGATCATGGTTTCCATGGTCATTCCAAGGTGACACCTTCAAATATCTTTTTTCAAAATAATTTTCGAATCCAGAAAATATTCAGTTTATAAATATATATGACAAAGAATAGCAAGTGAATTTAGGCATTTTTGCCTAACAAAATTACTTCAACAACTATCAAATAAATGCAGATTGATTTTCTGTCAATTGACTGATAGATTAAATGACTAACTGTTTCAGCGCTACCTTCCATGTTTCCTTCTTTTCCTGCTGCAACTTCATAGGGATTTTCCTAACAGCCCTAAACAATTCCCCTGCACACAGCTCTACAATGAAGCAACGGCACAAGACATTACATTAGAGATCTTTTGTGTTATTATGAGAAGTGTGAAAACATTTTTGGCAGTTTACTCTGACACATACAACTTTCTTTTCATTTCCTAGATCAAAATACAGCTAAACTGCACTCGTTTTACTAATGTCTTCTGTCCCACTTTGCACCTTGCTTGTATACAACATCTGAGCAATAGCACAGGGAGAGGGGGGCCGCTGTTTGCCAGGGCTGCAGCCCCAGCTAGTGGCAGGTGGCTGCATAACATCTTGTCATCATGCAATAGTCAACCAACGTTTTACACTAGGAAAAGATCAATAATTATTGGTCTCATAAGTATTGATCCATAAAATATATTTGTGGTTTTAAGAGCCAAAAACCGTCTCAATGTAGTTTTACATCTCCTCTCTCAGGCTTCTCTCTGGAGCTCTAGTAACAACAGGTCAGTGAGCCAACCAGAAGAGAGGAGGCTCTAAGTCTCTCTTCTGATTGGCTGGCAGTTTTTTGAGTGATATAATGAAAATATAGCAGATTTCAGGTAAACACTCAGAGAAACCAAATCCTGCAAGGTTGGATGGTGGGTCCAGGTGGCCCGTACTTGGTGAATGGCTGAGGGTGGTGACTGCTTTGTTGTGACATCACAGAGTTACAAGATCCTGACGGCTCGTTTTAAGGCTCAGTTTCTGAATACAGGCTGTGTGCATTTCTTGTCATAAAAGTCAATAATGTGTAGATGTTGTCTTTATCTGAAATGTTTAAAATGAAATCTCATAATTTATCTTGTAGTTTTCTTAGTTCTTTCTCTGTCACATTTCATGTTTGGTTTTTTGCAGGTTGGTTCTTAATTATGAGAATGTACTCGGCCACCGCAGCTTTAAACTGATGTAAGTATGCACAATATACTCAGACCGGGTATATATGAACATCTAACCTATTCTTTAATTAAGAAATAGAAATAATTCAATTCTTCTCCTGAACCCTTCAAAAATCTGCATATTTTTATGTGTGTGTGTGTGTGTCCAGCTTTGCTATGAGCCAGCGTCACTATAAGGTGTCTGCACGCCGCTGGTTCACACTTGACGCCGTGGAGCTGGAGTACGACGGGACCAAAGCCACGTTCAACGGCAGCAGACACGTTTATGCCCCCGCTGAGTACTCGTACCGCTGTGAGTCTGTCACCAACTTCCGTTGGCCGCTACTCATCCCACGCTCATCCAAAGACCCAGCCAATCAGTGGAGAGTCTCCTTTGAGGACTTCCAGGTAAGATGGCGATTTTTTTTCTCTAATGTTATGAATTTTTGTTTTTTGCACAATATTAAAATCTGCACAAAAAGTAGATTTTTGGTCAAAAACTAATGTAGAAACGTAACATAGCACTGTCTCTATCATAAAAAGGTCAAATCTGCCCCACAAAAAAAAAAAACTTAAATTGTGACATAATTTAAACTACGGTCCTCCTCAGATCTGATATTAACAAGCTCTAAGTTCAGGTGTGAATGCACCCCAGACTCATTGAAGACACATTTGAGATCCGATCACTCAGACCACATTCAGAGGTGGTTTGAGCCACATGTAAAACGTCATTTGTATAAATTCTGAATGATGACCAGATGTAATATCTAGGAATGAAAGCGTCCATGTGGAAAGCCAGAGGGAATGATAGAGGGTGCCAAGCATTAACAATAAGCCTTTACAGTGATTAACAATTAACTTCTAAATTAACTTTCCCTCCACAGATCCAGGGCTTCAACGTGACTGGCAGTGAATTCTCATATGCCAGTGACTGTGCGGGCTTCTTCTCTCCTGGTATCTGGATGGGTCTGATGACCAGTCTGCTCATGGTCCTGGTGCTCACCTACGGCCTGCACATGATCATGCAGCTCCGCACCATGGACCGCTTTGATGACCCCAAGGGCCCTGCCATCTCCGTTCCCCAGACAGAGTGACACACCTGCCATCTGTCCCCTGACTTCACCCTCCATCTTTCCTCCTCTCACTGCAATGCTTCCACTTCCACCCTTTACATTTCTCTCCCCATTCATCTCTAGTTGGACAGTATACAGAATAATTAGTGATGTTGTCAGAATAAGAGTTTATTCTTCATTATGTCAGTGTCAGTTTATACCTTTTAAAATGTGCATCCTGAGACTGAAGCATCTAGTTTTCAGGCTGCCATAGATTAAGATGTCCCCCCTGAGAGGGATACACCTGTACATAGGGGAACAAGAATAACGAATAATGATGTGAAATATGAAATGCTATTTATTTGTGAATCTACTGTCATTTGTCTATGTTTGTGTGTACATTTGTGGCTGTGAGTAGAACATGAAATGTAGTCGTTGAATGAAGGGAATCAATTTTGTAACTGGATGATAGAGAAATTATATCCATTACATTCCATTAACTTTAGGCAAAAGGGATGTTTTGATGAACATGCAACATGAAAGAAGCACTGAGATGCAACATTAAAATCAGACATTTCCAGTTGTTTCTGTATAATCCTCTTGGTTGTTTTAAGTTTTCATTTTTGAACAATATTGTTTGTCTTTAACATGAGTCAAGCTCTCGCAACTGACGTGCACTGAAATATGCTTAATGTGAAACTTATCTTTCTGTTTAATTTATTTTGTAGTGAATCTCAATGATGTAAGGTCTTGTTTTGTGCTGCTGCTGTGACCCCAATAAAACATCTGAGAAGAGGTTTCATTTTAATTTATTCTGTTATTTTGCATTTGTTTTATACAACAATTAAGTATAGCTTTAGTTTCACAATCTATTTAGACAAACTATGCCAAAGTCAAACTCAAGTCTGGAACGTCTTTCTCCTGTAACACATTAAACAAGGATCTTTGCTGGTAAATTTTAAGATTTTTATTCCAAAAAAGATCATATCTGAGGATTGGAGGATTTTTTCAGCAAGTTAACCACTGCAGTTTTGTACGTGGAGAAATTTGTATTTTTATGTATATTATAAGGCCAGACAAACTGTCAGTGAAAGGCAAGTTTATTTGAAGAGCACAATGAAAACAGAAAATGTTACAGGTGAATAAAATGAGCCCTAACCCTGAAAAAATAAAACTGCAGTAGAGAAAATTAATCAAAGGCACTGAAACCCAGTAATTAGTGTATATTATTTCATTCCAAGCATGTATATATTGTGATGTAATTTTGGTTTTATTGATCTGGTTGAAACGGAGGATCTGCAAAAGAGAAAAGAGAAAATTCACTTTAGTTACTGACTACATGAAAATATTCTGCTCCTGCAGGAAAATTATTTCTAAACCAGCTTTTTACACACTATGCATCAAAGCTCATTCTTTACCTTGGAAATACTAGTTAGACAAACATAACCTCGACTCAAGGTCCACTTACTTGCCTTTTCAAAAGCCTTTGACCACATCATGTGGCAGTTAATAACATGAGCAACCTCACCCCACCGATGAAGACCATGTGATGTGGTTAAAGGCTAATGAAGACACCTTTACTTACCTTTATACACTTCATTAAACCCCAAAATGCTAACATTAGCATGCATGGCTAAGTGGCTAAGCACCTAGAGTAGTAACTTAGCATAGCTGCTACTCTTGCAGCAGGTTAATACTGCACAAGAAAAATATTTGCATCTGGGCCAATCACCATTATGTTACACTACTGCTGTGCAGTATTAACCTGCTGCAAGTGACCAGGTTCTGAATGCTACAATATCAGTTTAGGCTAATTTTAGCAGCAATATTTTTTTATTTTTTTTATTTTAATATTAAATGTGATAATATATCCCATCACGCAGTGTTGCATGTGCAGGAGTGCAAATAAGGTTATGTCATAAAGGAATACCTTAAATTTTCCTTTTACTATAGTGTACTGTATGTAGTCCTTGCACAAAGTAACTGCCAGTACAAAAATTATGCTGATTCTTTAACTCCACCTATCGATCACCAACTGGTGAGGATGCTGACTTTTTGGCTGGGACTTCAAGTGTGTTCACACCAGAAATATTTTGTCTTGTGTCACATGTGCAGATTATCTTACATATTAGCTGTGAACTAGCTAACGATGGATGCACCGACTTTGTGTGAAAAAAACAAAACAAAACCTTTAGTGGGATGGAAAATAGAAGAAACCTTAAGAACTGCAACAGGAGAGGGATCCTTCTTCCAGGACATTAATAATAGATAACATTTATGAAGAACTCAAAATGTTGGCATTACATCATCTATACAGAGATTAACTGTACAGTTCTAACTATACTATGTGTATGTACTCAACATCATAGTTTTCCCCCCATATTGTACACACACTTGACCAAGCCTTTACGGGTCCTGAGAGAAGTTGGTATTGACTATTATCAACAGTTGATGATTTGCCCACCCACTGTAAACCTAACAAACCCATTATGACTTTTATTAGCTGTAGCAGAAGCAATGTTAATAATAGTGCATTTTGTATGATTACGATTGACTTAATGTATCAGAAACACATTTCAAACTCTCTTTGGGATATTTCAACTGCACTTGGGGGCTCTCTGGTGGCCACGGGGGCTTGAGGCAGGCACTACTTACACTGACATCTGTAAGCCACCTCCAGGTACTTGTAAGTGCCGACACAGGGGTCTCCAAACACTGAGTTGCTGGCTTTGACAGAGCAGCTGCTTTTCCTGTTACAGCTGTGGATGCAGAGTGATGTGGGTGAATAGAGGCTTGAATCTGCACTAAAGAATGGGACATTTGTGCCTCAACGTATGGCATTCATCCCTCCTCTTTTACAAAAAAAAGTGGCCAACTGCACCTTTCAGCCACTTTGTTAGTGGGACTTGAGCACAGCACATTTTGGACCTGAGGGGCAGGACGTTGGTAAGAGCAGGTGGTACGGTCACGGCGTCCATAATCAGCGCTGTACACAAAAATGACCTGCCCTTCATCTGACAAAAAGAGCAGGAATGGTGAGACATTAAATGAGAGTTGAAATGCTCAGAAAATATAAGTATGCATATGGCATAAAAAACTGATCTTACCACACTGCAGGATGGCCAAAGAGCTCTCACATACGACAGTGTGGACTGTTAAAGTAACAAGAATCACATTAGACATATTGCTCTTATCAAACTTACTGGTTTGTTTAACTTTTAGTTGCACAGACAAACTTAACTGACTTGCTGGGAAACAGGAGTAGGTGGTGTCCAGGTATTTGTAGATGCCAAAGCAGGGATCAGAGGTACGAACAACATTTGCATTGAATTCACACACTCTCTTGCCATCACACCTGCAGCGACACGATACAGAGCTCATTTTCTGGATTTAATCATTTAATCTGACAAGTTGTACAGCATCATAAGGGTCTACAGCCACACCAGCAACTATATGAGTTTACTAATGTTGGCTGAATGTTAATGTCAACATGCTAACACGCTCAAAATAACGATGCTTGCATGCTGATGCTGAGCAGGTTTTAATGTTTTCCATGTTCACCATCTTAGTTTAATGCTAGCTTTCAATAATTAGCACTAAATGCATAGAACAGCTGGGGCTGATGGGAACTTTGTTAGTTTTGCTGGTACTGTATGTGACAGTCCGAAGACCATAATTAGAACAAATAGAAATTTTGGCAGTAGAAGCAGCCACCCTCACAAATCATCAGAACGCTAATTCTGTAGGTTAATACTCAATTTAATGGGAGTAGTTATAAATTTGGCCAATGTGTTCATCTAGGCGGAAAATTATCCAGATTACAAAAAACAAAAGTGTGTGACTGACCAATGATTATGAAAAGAATATCAATAATAATAATAATTATCATTATTATTATTGAAATTATTTAAATATTATTTTTGCAATTCCACATTATTACAGGAGAAAGTGGAGGCTACATGTAAGCCATATAGTCATAGCAGAAAAATTTCTAATATTTATATTTAGTTATATTTATAATTACGTCTATAATTCAACAGAACATGAGGTGAGTTCTCTCTCTCTCTCTCTCATTCTCTCTCTCTCTCTCTCTGTGTGACATAGTGTATGTGTGAGTAAGAGTGGAAGAGTAATTGCACGACATGTGGAATGTTTTTATGACTTTAGTGAATTTTAGTGGGTGTGTACCTTTTCTTGAGGACGTCCACAGTGCCCAGCTGAGAGCACTGTGTATCGGTCAGCTGGTTTGCCGGTCTGCCCTCACTGCAGGTCTCTCTGTCTGCACGTCCATACAGAGCTGTCTCCACGGTGATCACCCCACCGTCTGCGACATACCAGAAGGGGACAAATCAAACAAAGACAGAGGGAAAAACGATGTACAGGATGAGCCTGATGATGTTCTTTATCTTGTTATATTAACAAATTTAATTAAAATGACCCAAGCCAACAGGGCTAAAGGCTAAAAATTTCTCTACAACACTGTAGTTTTTGCAAAAGTTGAGGAAACAGTGCAGTTGCTTGGTACTATTTTCAGCAGCGGATTCATCCACGTTTGGTTCTTGAGGGAGTATTGGGGGCAGCAGGATGGTGTGTGTACAACTGAGTCAAAATAAACTACAGTGTGTGTGTGCGTTTATCAACATACATGTACAGCTTGATTTCTTAACTGCCACATACCACAGCTGAGGCGCTGGACGTTGTAGGGGACATCACAGGTGATCACCCTCTCTTTGGAAAGGGCGGTGGAAGTAAAATAGTTCTGGGCACTGGAAAAGCCTGGAATGAAAAATTTGTTTTATACATTTAAAACGCTGCTGAGAACAGGTCTTAGAAGGTCTGAGAAGTGTCAGGTTATAACAGATAACCTGTATGAATATGATCGAATTACATTAACAACCGTAGAGCAATGTGTTCAAATAATGCATGGAAATTATGTATCAAAATGAAAGTATAAGCTTAACACAAAGGAACATAATGAAAAAAGATGTGCAAGCACTGTCATATAACAATCAAACATCCATTTACCTGAAGCCGTGAGTAGACACGTTGCTGCGAGCACTGAAAGACAAACATTGGTTATTTCATTGATCTTGTTATTTCTGTGAGTTAATGAGAACTTCAAACAAACTGAAACCTTCACTGTTAAGGACAGATAAGTTCAAAGGAAGCCCCACCCTTCCCAAATAAAAGATCAGAGATCCCCAGACTGAAAGGCACACGAGTCACTTTGTATCTTTTTGTGGTTATTTTGTATCTATTTTCCCGACTGCGTCTTCTTTAGTCATTTTTGTCAAGTCACGTTCGTTCTGTGTCTCTTTACATGTCTGTGTAGTCATCTGATTGATTGAGGCTTTGATCCAGGGGCCAATTGACCCCTCAGGCCCCTGAGCCTTTGCCTGGTATGGCCATTCACTAATCCAATCTACACATTTTGGGTTGACAGGTTGTTGCTGGTGTTTATCCTCTGTCGTTTCAGCTGCATGCATCTGGACCTAAATCATCTCATCACTTTAATATTTGCAATTGTTGTAAAATACATTTATGAATGACTTAAACACTAAATGTTAAATGAGGGTATACAATTCAAAATGTATGGTAGCCCGTGACTTGCTCAAGCCTTCTGTTGGTTTATATTTTAACTTTTACTAATGACTTTAATCACATTTGTCAATACTGATTTGATGCTTGTTAACCTTTATCACTCAAACATTAACATTTTTACTGCAGACTCGATGGCTTATTAGACAGGGGAGAAACTCTTCACACCCTGAGTTGATAATTTGACATTGACTCAAAAGCCAGAGAGTTTATTTCAACATGTTTTTATTAGCTTCTGATTCGTCTGCCCACTTGCAAAACCTTCGTGACCTACCAGGGGGCCACAGCCCATAGGTTTGGAACCACTGAACTAGAGGTCTGTGCTCTGTCCTCTGTTCTGTTAAGGTAGAATCAAAAGTTTACAAATGCGTCAAACAGTTCAATGGGCCACTTCTCAGCGACCGAACCCAAATAACACACGATTCACACTGTGTCTTCTACAGCACTGGCGTAGGCATTTAAAAATTTAAATAACAGTCTCTCTAGATACGGACAGCACAGCAAACAACCCCGTGTTGAGTAACATCAGCCCAGTATTACTCAACACTGGGCTCTTTGCTATTGCTAGAATGTAAATGTAAAAATCATCGTATACACCTGATCACTAAATTGCTAAAGTGAACTGTGTGCACCAGTGTCTTATTTGAGTTCAGTCACTGACAAGTCACAGATTTCACTGTTTGTAGTGTATTGTCCTGTTCTGAGATCACAGACCTCTGAGGGCTGAAGAGCAAAAGATTCCTTCTCTTAACAGATGCATGTCAAAGCACAGTACAATATAAATGCTATAAAAGAGATACTGTTCTCAGATATCATAGCAGCATAGATATAATTAATGATTTTTTTAGTAAAGAAAAGCAAGAAATCTTATAAAATCTAAATTTAAGCTTCCAGATTTATTATTCTTTTCTTTATGATTATTTTCTAGTCAGATGTGTACTCACACAGTGAGGCGCTGAGTCTGGAGCAGAGCATGGTGCCACAGGGTCTGGTTTAGGTGAAGGGCTGAACTTCTGGATGTTGAAACAGGCTCCTGATATTTATTCTGTTGGTGTAAGAACTGTCTCTAAAAAACAAGTGACAGAGGAAAACACCTCATGCCTTCCTTATCAGTTGGAACAGTTGCAAAGAGGAAAGTAAACCATGGTCACAGATAATCAAAATACCATGAAGATAAAGAAGAGTCGCATGAATTACACTTGAAATAAAAAGACATCTGTGAAAAAGCTCACGTTACTTTGTGACAACTGAAAAAGAGACACATTAATTCACAAAAAGCTGCCATAAGGCTTTCTTCATAATGAATCCACATAAAGCTTTTGAACATCAGTAATCATGATTTGGCAGAGAGAGAGTGTCTGAGAACAAACAAGAAACAAAACTGAGGTTTTATGGTTCAGTTCTCAGTTTGCCTTTTTATAGTTAAATAGTTTTAAAATCTCTATTGTGGTGATGTTAATGACAACAATATGCTCATATCTGCAACTCACACAGCTTTTATCGCATTTTTTAAACACATTTATTATTATTATTATTATTATTATTAATAATAATAATAATAATAATAATAATAATGTTAGATTAGAAACAAGAATAGGAGTAAAGCACCTCTGAGCTCAATGCTAATGTTAGCATGTCATCAACAATGCTATCATGCTGATATTTAGCAGGCATAATGTTTCCCAGGTTGACCTTCAGCATTTTAATGTGCTAATGCTGTGGGAGCTCTGACTCAGATGATGTAGATGAAATAGACGGTGAGCAAGTTTGCTGTATTGACCGGAGCAAAGGCATAAAAACATGGGGTACTTTAATGAAACATTGACTTTCAAATTGGAAATGTCTACGGTTTTCATTTCAGAAATCCGGTCACCTTAATTCCTGATTCCTGATCATTTTTCCCTGTTCTGAAGATGTGTTTTTTATGCCCCAGTCTGAATGACTGAAAGTCCATTGTTACATCATAAATAACTCTGTCATTATGTAAGACAAGGTCAGACAAGTTTATTTGTTAAACACACAAGAGATGTTGGGGTAGTTAAGGTAATACAGATGCAGTAAAAAAAAAAGATCAAATATACAGTGTTATTCAATCATATTTAAATTATGTTTACATTTGAATTTTATCAGGTGCATTGGTTTATTGATTAAATTCCATACTTCTCTAGTTCTTAAATTCCACCATAAACTGAAGAAACATTTGAGCAACTGATTGAGTATGAATACTATTGAGAATATTACTGTGATTTCAATGTGTTCACACAGGATCTGCAAAAGAACAGACAGATGATTCATGTTAAACAGCACAGCCACAGAAATAAGTGAATATCTCATAAACTGTACATATTAATTATTTAATGATAATTATTAATGACTTAACTTGTTTTTGTTTCACCTCAAATAAAAAATGTGGCCTCACTAAATTTACAGTCCAAAATTGAGATTGGCAGTAGTGTGTTTGCAACATTACATTAAACCCCGAAGGGCTTTTGAATCACTTACATTGACATACGTAAGCCACCTCCAGGTACTTGTAAGTGCCGTAACAGGGGTCTCCAAACACTGAGTTGCTTGCTCTGATAGTGCAGCTGTTCTTCCCATTACAGCTGTGGGTACAGAGTGATGTGATGTTAGTGAACAACCTCCAGCTATCACTGTACTCCAGTTCCTAAGTTAATAAGGATGATTTGATTGATATTTTGAACCTGGAAATTTTAAATCAACAAAGAGTGGACAACTGTACATTTCAGCCACTTTGCTCGTGGGATTTGAGCACAGGACTTTTTGGATTTGAGAGGTGGGACGTTGGTAAGAGCATGTGGTTCGGTCACGACGTCCATAATCAGCACCATACACAAAAATAACCTGCCCTTCATCTGCAAAGAAGAGGAGGACAAGTCAATGAAAAGTGCTGAAATTAAATGAAAATGCTTCCGCATACATGCAAAAAAGTGGTCTTACCACAGTGCAGGTGTGCTGAAGAGTGCTCGCATGTAACCAAGTGATCTGTGACATAAATCAGATTAGACATCACACTATTGAAGGCTCAGTCACACCAGGAAGTGGCACATTGAAATTCATCAGTGGTGCTGGGAGCTTGGTGATATAATATCTATTGAACTTCTGCCCTGCAAATAAGCTTCTTCTGCTAATCACTCACAAGCTCCTTTCTATTTTCTCTGTTTGACAGTTTGTTTTTAGGACTGTCATTTCATTCAATACAGAGAGGGTCTGAAAGCTCTCTCCTAGCTGAGTAAGTTGAGGTAGTTGTACCATCAACTCCTGTCTCATAACTGTCTAAAAACTGTTGCTCTTTTGTGAAGCTTGCCTGGATGGTGCAGGATAGCTAATAAACTATGATAGTTTCCTCCATTTTGGACTCTCCTGCTCTGTGTTTCCTCAAAGGTCACCTCAGTCAAGACGGCTTACTATAAATTAATGGTCCAACTCTTCAGGAAAATATTTCACTGATTAACTGATTCCATTGGAATTTACTGACTCTGTTATTGTAAATGTCGCGGCTTTGCTTTGTTATTTATGTTGGGCAGTCATGTTACTGACTTGCTGGGAAGCAGGTGTAGTTGGTCTCCAGATATTTAAAGATGCCATAGCAGGGATCAGTAGTACGGATGACGTTTGTGTTTAGTTCACACACTTTCTTTCCATCACACCTAAAGGAAACACGAAGAGGAAAAAACACTAAAACAAATGGAAAACAGTTGCTCCTGTGGCTAATATCAGTATATACAATAACTATTAGAGCGGTGACATGTGGTCCCCAGTGGATGACTACAGTGACTTTAGTGAGTTTTCATGTAGAGCAGTGACCGACAGGTCAAACTGCCCAAAAAGTAAGAAAACCTGACTGGGAGGACTGAACACAGACTTCAGAAGAGGTAGATTTTGTGGATTTTATGGATATAGATGAAACCAGGGTATGATGCAAGATCCTGCACTGCCACACTGGTAAATGTTTATGGGAGCTGTAGTTTTTTCTGTGTAATTACTGTTGAATCACAAATATTTCAAAATTTTAGCTTAGAAAAAGGACAGTGAACCCGAGGGACAAGCTCATCTGTGTTTCGGACAGACTGATGGAAAAAATGCTAAATGGGTTTGAGGACAGCAGGACAACTCAAAAAGTTGAACTGATTTGCACCAAACTTGGTTGAGGGATGAGGGAAGGGCCACGGAAGAACCCATTAGATTTTGTGGTAGATCTGGATCATTCACAATGAATTTGAATTTTTTGTCTTGGGTGGATGTTTATAGAGCCACACAACCAAAAGTCAGATCAGATTGATTATAGATGTGACACATAACATGATAAGAAAAAGTCCAGGTAAGCAGTCTGTCCAGTTACAAGGAAAAACTAGAGAGGGAAGCTCAATACGAGTCAGATTCAGCCTTATACTGTACATACAAGATTGTGGCAGGCTGTGAGGACATTGGTCCTGAGATGTTGGAGATTAATCAAAATTACCATGTTTTTAATAGTGTAAAGATAATCTGTTGGATAAGTAATTTTACCCTCAGACATCTGCAGCTCCCACTGGCCAAGTACAAGATGTCTGGTGATGGAGTTTTTAAATGCTTCCAAGCTCTCGCACATTTGACATTTTATTTCAAAGCTCAGTGATGCTGAATCAAAAACACTGATCTGGTTTTGAGATGCAGCAGAATACATGGCGATGTTTTGAATTTCACTGGTTGTTTACCTTTTCCTGAGGACGTCCACAGTCCCATGCTGAGAGCACTTTGTGTTGCTAAGCTGTTGTGGAGGTTTTCCTTCACCACAGGTCTCTCTGTCTGCTCGTCCATACAGAGCAGCCGTCACTCTGATCACTCCAGTGTCTGTTACAACAAAGAGTGAAACGTCTTGACCTTACTCTGTAAAGTGCCGTGAGATAATGTATGATGTTTGGCATTAGGTAAATATAACTGAATTGACTTGACTTGAATTGTAAAGGAATTATTTTCTTCTGACCAATCAGTGGCAAATTACAGATCTGACCCACTATCACCAACTTATGACTAAGAACAAATAAACTTTCAGTCCTGTAAAATAAAAAAAGAGCATCTAGGTCGTTTGTGCAGCAGGTTATATGACCCATAGTTATGTTTTGTCATTAGGCGACATCTAGTGGTCGTAGGAATTACAGCAGGAACAAAGAGGAAAGTGCGATGACGAGTCCAAATCAGGAAGTGGTGATTTCTATCCCCATGTGAAAGTAGCAGTTTATGTCGTTTCTTTTATTCATGACCGTTCGACAAAGTTAACCGCGTTGTTATTATTGTAACCATGACAACAAAGATGGTCTAATATTGAGGAAGTACTTGTGTGAACCCAAATCACGATCTTTTCCTAAACCTAACCGAGCCATGGCCGTTTTTACAGTAACCACGGTAACGAAGGTACGTACACCGCTCTCGTTCCGCCTGTTTATTTTTGTTACCCTGACAACTGAGGTTCGATACGCCGGGCACTGTAGCGGCGCTATTTCAGAGAGATCGTGAGAGGGTTGAAAAAAAAAAAACGACCTATATGGTTGTTCAACCCACAACATTGATTTGGTCAGTTTGTTTACATCTTCCAGCTTAAATGAAGCATTCACCACCTTTACAGTTCAGTCATACCACAGCTTAGACGTTGGACGTCGTTGCCATTGTCACAGGTGATAACTCTTTCTGTGGACACGTCTAAAACAAACCAAAATAAAAAGAAAAAAAACAGATGTGGAAGTGTGAGTTAAAATGTGGTCAAGACATGTATTTTTAAAAGAAAAACTGTAATGACATACTAGATTGACTCTATATTTACCTGCTGTCACGAGCGAACAGGTCACTGCCAATACTGAAAAAGAAACATCACTGTCAAACAGATATAACTTACTTAAACTGGATTTACAACATGCAAATAGCAATGAAAATGTATTTCAGCAGGAGCCATGGTTAGTTGGTCCATTACGTCTATCCAGACTAAAACATTTAGATGGATTGACATGTAAATATAACACTCGAGGATGTTGTTGATCCTCCGGCTATCATCAGTTCATATTTACAGTTTGTCCAACACTTTGGTTTATGTTCAAATACCAACAGAACCAATCACATCAACTTTACTTTGTGTTCAGTGCTAATCAGCTCATTAGCTCTTGACATACACACAGGGTTGTAGACTTACACTGGACTTCATATCAGACAGATGACAGTGCAAAAAACTTAATTCATTTAATTTTCATATGATCTATCTCATAACAGTTACTCCATCCAGCATCCTAAAGCTCCGGTCTATACAGTATAATAAAGGGACTAAGCCTCTTCAACAACAAAACATCTTATCCAATCAAAATTCATAGAATAACTTATATAAACCCACTAATTATTTTCCCAGACAGTCGTATACTCACACAGTGTGCTGCTGAGTCTGAAGTGGAGCATGGTTTCAGTAACAGGTGAACAGTCGGACTGAATGTAGTTGAATGGACACACCCGTATTTAACGTGTGTTACAGTATATGACAAACAACAAACCAGCTGGCTCCTGGCTGTGTTAAAATATAAACTCGCAATCAAAGCCAGGCTGTATGACTTTCTGGGTGTATCCGAACTTTGATCAAAGATAATAGATGACTCATTTATCCAATATTATGAGAAGGAGGAAGAAGGAAGACTTCTACAGACTTCCCATCATACTCATCATGAACCTCTCCGTCTGTTCAACTGTTTTTTTGCAGCCTATGAACATAAAATTACTGACTTGTGGATCTTTATAATCATAAATCTACTTGCTCCACAACATGCATTTTTCAAAAGGAGTGTATATACGTTATATTCAGAAAGTCTTCAGACCCCTTCACTTTCTTCATATTTTATTGTGATTCAGCCTTGTGCTAAAATCATTTAAATTTTTTTTTTTTTTCCTCATCAATTCCTCATATCATATCAATTTCCTAAACTTTTTCAAATGTATCAAAACAGAAAAACTGAAATATCATGTTGACATAAGTAGTCAGACACTTTGATATGACACTTGAAATTTAGCTCAGGTTCTTCCCATTTCTCTTGATCATCTTTGAGATGTTTCTACACCTTGATTGGAGTCCACCTGTGGTAAATCCAGTTGATTTGACATGATTTGGTCTCACAGCTGACAATGCTGATCAGAGCAAAAACTAAGACATGAGGAGGGAGGAACTGCCTGCAGAGCTCAGAAACAGGATTGTGTTGAGGTACAGATCTGGTAGATGGACTACATAGTGCTTTTCTACTCAATCACTCAAAGCTACTTACAATTTGTCACAAACATTTACTAGGACTCAAGGATAAACTGATTAGTTTTTGGTGGTCAAAGGTCAAGGTGACCCCAGAAAACACTTTTTACCCATTAATCAAGACTTCACATAGTAATCATGACCAAAAAAATGGTTAATATTTTATATGACTGGATAAACAGGGATGTAATCTGAAACTAGGCTGAAAGGAGCAGTGTAGACAGATAACCGGTCACTGAAAGGTCTGGGAGGAAAAATCAAAATGCAACAATGAAAGGTTCATATATACAACAACTGCAATAAAGGTTGGTCTACCCTTCATTAGTGAGATTCAAATCTTTTATTTTTCTAATATTTAGTATTTTTGCCTTCATGTCTGATTATGGATTTGATCCTCCTGGGCATGGATGATACCAGTCTTACACATATCTGTAAAGAGACTTTCTACCATTCTCCCCAGTCATGCAGCTTCATATCAGCTCACTCCCACCTCCATGTTTCACTGTGCAGTCACTGTGGTGGTCCAAACATGCTGGACCCCATCTGATCCAAACTAGGCCAGACAAGTCGTCAATGCAAGACAAGTTTATTCGAACAGTAATTTTTAAACATAAAGAATTACAGTTCAATGGAAGTAAATAAAAAGAGATAAATGAAACTGCAGTACAAAAAATGTATCAAAAGGTACTGCGAACCAGTTTACTTCATTCCAAGCATGTATACTGTGATGTCATTTTGGTTTTAGGGAGCGATTACTGCAGGATCTGCAAAAGAACAGATTAAATATTGACTTTAGTTACTGACAACACAAAAATGCAGGATAATGTTTTCTAAACCAGCATTTTACACACTGTACATCGAAGTTCATTCTTGACCTTTGAAATATTAATTAGACAAAAATAATCTTGACTCAACGTCCATTTAGTTTCTTTTTCAGAAGCCTCTGACCACATCTCATGTGGCAGTTAAAAACAAGAGCAAACTCATCCCACTGATGAACACCATGTGATGTAGTTAGTTATTAAACTCCAAAATGCTAACATTAGCATGTCTGGTTCATAACATTCAAAACAAAAGTTAGCAGCAGTCTCAGCTCCCTGCCCTTCCCTGATGTCTCATGTCCGCTGGAAAGCATCAGTGAAACACTGACTTTAAATGTGTAACTGCTTTATTCAGTGTTTGTACTGGTTATAATCACTTTCATAATCAATTTCAAGCTCTTTTTGGGACATTTCAAATGCTCCAGGGGGCCCTCTGGTGAACACATGGGCTCTAAGCAGGCGCTGAGTTTGCTCTGTGTATACTGCATGATATTTTGCTCTTTGGGGCCACAGACTAGCTTTAGTAGAGTGAAACAGCCCAGAAAGGTTTTGAGATACTTACATTGACATCTGTAGTTCACCTCCAGGTACTTGTAAGTGCCAGAACAGGTGTCTCCGAACACAGAGTTGCTTGCTCTGATAGAGCAGCTGTTTTTCTCGTTACAGCTGTGGATGCAGAGTGATGTAAGTGAATACAGGCTTGAATGTGCACTAAAGAATGGGAAATTTGTGCGTCAATGCATGGCTCCTGTTTTACAAAAAAAGTGGGCAACTGCACCTGTCAGCCACTTCGCTAGTGGGACCGGAGCACATGACATTTTGGACCTGATTGTCAGCACGTTCGTAAGAGCAGGTGGTCTGGTCCGTGCGTCCAAAATTAGCGTTGTACACAAAAATAACCTTCCCTTGATCTGACAAAGAGAGGAGGAACGGCAAAACATTAGATCAGTGTTGAAATGCTCAGAAAATATAAGTACGCATATGTTTATCACATTCAATAAAATCTCAGATCTTACCACACTGCAGGTTGGCCAAAGAGTTCTCACATGCAACAGTGTTGACTGTTAAAGTAACACAAATCACATTAGACATATTGCCCTTATCAAACTTATTGGTTTGTTTAACTTTTAATTACACACACAAACATAACTGACCAACTGGAAAGCAGGAGAAGGTGGTGTCCAGGTATTTGTAGGTGCCAGTGCAGGGATTAGAGGTACGGACGACAGCCATGTTGTATTCGCAAACTTTCTGGCCATCACACCTGCAGCGAGACGATACAGAGCTCGTTTCTGGATTTAATCAATTACAATCTGTACAGTACAATGTCCTTACGACTTCAATAAGTCTAAGGGACTACATGAAATTTACTGTGGTGAGGGGGATGGGGGATGGGAGGGGTGCTGAAGCTAATATTTATTTTCATAAAAACAGCAAAAGGAAATTTCGGCACTGGAACTAAAGTTAAGAGATCATCGAGTTATTAAAGCTCATCCACCAAACATTAATGTCGATTATTTCAATATACCTATGTTAGTCTATAATCTCTTTCCTCATACTTCATGCGCTGCATTAGCCGTACTACTTG
The DNA here is from genome assembly GCF_002814215.2 of Seriola lalandi dorsalis. NCBI lineage: Eukaryota > Metazoa > Chordata > Actinopteri > Carangiformes > Carangidae > Seriola > Seriola lalandi. Next base: position 30,707 of record NW_019525479.1, read on the forward strand.
TGACATAGTGTACATATGAGTGAGAGAGGAAGAGTAATTACACGACATGTGGAGTGTTTTTTCTCATTTTAGTGGGTGTGTACCTTGTCTTGAGGACGTCCACAGTGCCATCCTGAGAGCACTGTGTATTGGACAGCTCGTTTACACTTTTGCCCTCACCGCAGGTCTCGCTGTCTGAACGTCCATACAGAGCTGACTCCACACCAATCAGTCCTTCCTCTACACACCACAGAGGGAAAAATCAAACAAGGACAGAGAGGAAACATTTTAAATAGAGTCAGAAAGAAAAGACGTACTAGAGGAAAACTTTCAAGATGAAGCTGATGATATTCTTTATTTTCATATTAACAATATTAACAACAAATTTCACTAAAATGACCCAAACTAGAAACTTTGACTTTTTTAAAGGCTAAAACATTTCCCTACAACTCTGTAGGTTTTAGAAAAGTTGAAAAAGTAGTGAATTGCTTGGAACTATTTTCAGCAGCGGATTAATCCACATTTAGTGCTTTGTGAGTATTTGGGGCAGCATTGTGTTTCCAAACTCCGTTTACATGCACAGCCTGATTTCTTAACTGCCACTTACCACAGCTGAGGCGCTGGACGTTTTTTTTGCCATCACAGGTGATCACCCTGTGTGTGGACAGGGGGGCCACAATCAAACACCTGTTGCTGTTCGTTGAGCCTGGAATGAAAAGTTTGTTTTATAAATTGTTTGTTCAATACATTTTTAAAATGCTGCTGAGACCAGATCTTAACAGTGAGAAGTGTCAGGTTATAACAGAAAACCTGCGTGAATATTATTGGATGTTTCTCATCAGCTGGCAGCCAAACAGATGGTGAAGTGATAGTGATGCATGAATCAAACAGATAATGCCAATCAGCTAATTCAAGTGTGACTTCAGTGCTCCTCTTTTTCAAGTGTCATATACAGAAATTTAAATAATGGAGCTGTGAGAACTGTACAGCACAGTAACAACAACAGAACAATGTGTTATTTGTTTGAATGTTCAATTTACCTGAAGCAGTGAGTAGACATGTTGCTGCGAGCACTGAAAGTGAAAAATCATTAGACATAGTTTATTTCATTGATCTTATTATTTCTGTGTAAATCCACTTCAACAGTAATCTGTGAGTTAATGAGAACAACTTCAAACAAGCTGAAACTTTCACTGTTATGGTGACAGATATGTAAAAGGAAGTCCCACCCCTCCTGAATACGAGCAAGATCCCATGTCAATAGGGCTGAACAATTAATCGGGATTAATCGAAATCGCAAATATGGCCAAGTGCAATATTCAAGGTAAAGGTAAAACGTGTCACCACATTGTTGTGCAGTGTTAGCACCATAAGAGATGACGTTCCAACTGAAACCGCATAACGCAATATCTGACAAAATAACCACAATAAGAGTTTTTTGCATATAGTGCAGCCCAATTATCCAATCAAATTCAAAGAAGAACTTAAACCCAGTAATTTTTATCACAGTCGTGTACTCACACAGTGTGCTGATGAGTCTGAAGTGGAGCATGGTTTCAGTAGCAGGTGAAGAGCGAGACTGAATGCAGATGAGCTTGTCACCTGTATTTATTCTGTCTGGTAGACGTCTTTACTTGCGTTATAGAACCTGGCTCCCATCCAGCTGTTTTTAAATGTATATTAAAATTTAATGGGTCTAATGTATTAATTACTGGGTGTATCAAGATTAGTACCTTAAAGTAATTGTTAGCTGCATCACTCACGTATTACACGTAATCACGCATACATTTTCTCTTTCCAAACTATGCACATTTTTCAAAAGGAGTGTATGTACATTACATTCAGAAAGTCTTCCCTTCACTTTCTTCACAGTTTCTCATGTTTTGAGAAAATGCTTATCTCAAAACATGAGACATGGTCTCAAAGCTGACAGTGCTGATCAGAGCAAACCAACACATGAGGAGAAGGTAGCAGACTGCAGAGCTCAGAAACAGGATTGTGTTGAGGCACAGATCTGGTAAATGGACTTTATAGCACTTTTCTAGTCGACCACTCAAACCCCTTTGTAATGAAAGCCACATTCACCCATTCACACATGCTTTTCCCTAAATTTTGGGGTTCGGTATCTTGTCCAAAGACGCTTTCGAAATGCAGACTGGAGGAGCCGGGAACCAAACCATCAACCTTCCAATTAGTGGACAACCTACTCTACCTCCTGACCTCACCTGCCTCTGGGGGAAGGCTACAGAAATTTTTCTGGTGCACTGAAAGTTCCCAAGGGCACAGTGGCCTCCAATATTGTTTAAAGAGGCCAAAACCTCAGCAACTTGTCTTTGTCTAATCACAGGATTATGTTTAACCATTGTATTGAGTCATATATTGGAAAGACCACAGTATTAATTCAATTCAATTCCATTTTTTTATAGCGCCAAATCATAACAAACATTATTTCAAGGCACTTTACAAGGTAAGATCAAAAGCGTACAATATTATGGAGAGAAACCCAACAGTTCCCACAATGAGCAAGCGCTTGGCGACAGCGGGGAGATAAACTCCCTTTTAACAGGAAGAAACCTCCAACAGATCTGGACTCATGGTGGGCAGCTGTCTACCTCAACTGATTTGTTATTTAAACATTTCTTAACAATAGTACAGTATGTGATAGTTGTTGAAAAATTGAACTTAAAGCCACAAAAGTCAACCTGATCGCAGCGCTAGAGGAGAAGTCAGGGGATCAACACCCTCTGTGGGCTTTATCCTCTGGAGAATAACAATGTCTCTACAAAATATCACGGCAATTGTTTGATATTTATAGTATAATATTTATAATATAATTCTAATATTTCAGTCTTAAGCAACGTAGAAGACAAACATTGTTATGCCACTATAGGAAGAACAAAGGTGGAAGTATTAGGGTGTTCCTTCCCATTGTCCCTGCTGAGCTTTGTGGTTATAATAACACAATGGCATTTATGTTGTTCCAGCCAAGTTTCAATGCGAAAAAAACATTCCGTGCTGGTTTCATTAAGGTCAGAACACTCCTTGTATCTTCACTTGCTCGGCATATTTACCTGCGTACCTAATGTAGGATTTACAGCATAAATGGGCATTTATTAAATCTTCCAAAGTATTAAGAAGTGCCATTTTAGGGATCCAAGCACCACGAGAAGAGAAGGTAACTTTGTAGAAAGATAAGTAAGTACAGTAAGAAATTTACAATCCCCAGGCTTAAAATTCTGTGACGTACATCACTAATAGAAAACTAAAGCTAAAGATTAGACTTACTAGAAAGCTGATTATACATTGAACAACTGAAATCAACTCACTTTTTGTATTCTGGTATGAATCAGTGGATTCTACGAATACAGCAACTAGTATACTAAAAGTAGCCTGCACTATTATACTTTTATATTTAACGATTTAATACATGCACTACAATTACCATCTCATGGTTGTACGCCTCCGCCAACTAGCCAAGTGTATGAAATATGGTCATGACCTCCCCTTCCTGAGTTACAGTGTTGAATAATATTATATCATAATATATTATGATGTCACAGTGAACTTGACATTTGACCTTTTGGATATAAAATGTCATCACTTCATTTTATCCTATTACACATTTATATTGAATTGTGTCATAATTACCGTATGAGTTTAAAAGGAGAGTTATGGCCAAAAACATGTTTTGTGAGGTCACAGTGGCTTTGACCTTTGACCACGAAATCCTAACCAGTTCATCCTTGAGTCCAAATCAGTGTTTGTGTTGGATTTAATGAAATTCCGTCTGGGTGTTCCTGATATATCGCATTCACAACAACGTGAGGTCACAGTGAACTTGCAAGTGGAAATTTGTAGCAATTTTGAAGAAATTCCTTCTCACAAGACGAAAACAGTGTTTTGTGAGGTCACCGTCAGCTTGATCCCTGAGCACCAAAATCTAATTAGGTCATCCTCGAGGCGTGTTCATGAAAATGGGACAGAGAGACAGACGGCCTGAAAACATAATGTTCTGTAAAGCGAGAGACGCTGGATATGTTGCGTTGTTCTCAAAAATGTACAAAAAATATTTTGCATGTCTTTTCCTGTCGCAAGAGGGAAATCTCCATGTCCCCAGTAGTTAGTTTATCTTAAGTCATTGAGGCTTACAGTTTGTTTCGTTGTATGTCCTTGCACAGATGGCATCACATTTTCACTCCCTTTTCCTCTTGTGTTTGATCAGTGGAGTGTTGATTGTAGGAACTGTAAGTAAAACTCTCTCTGATAGTTCTAGATTAAGTCGCTGTGGCTCCTTTGTCTGATTACAATGAAGAAAATGTGTTTTTTGTGTTAAAACAAGACAATGCTGAAGAATATGCCCTCTACAATACTTATACCTGATGTGTAGTAAACAGCAGTATTCAGATTTTTTTACATTCGTCCTCTGGGACAAAACGACTGAATGGCAGGAAAAGTGAAAACTAAATTAACAGCAGGGAAATGCACACATCCACTCACACAATTAAAACCTACTAAGGTTTTGAGTGCACCATAACTTTTAAGTTTCCTCAACAAATGCAAATTAAATGTCCACTGGACTAAATGTCCACTGAAGCAACAAAGACAGATAATTCATCATGTATTATTTATTTAAATTTGTGTACATTGGCTACACTCATGTACTGCACTATTGAAGTGGCAGTATGTCTTCTGTATGTTGTCTGCAACGAAACTAGTTTACCATCATGGGGATTAATGGCGTTAATTAATGTAATCTTATATTGAGGTTTCATGACTAGACTAAAATACACTGGGCCACACTGGTACCTGTCAGACCCAAAAGCTGTCAGGTGTGCCATAGAAGAAACATCAAAGACTGTACCCTCAGTGTTACATGTGTCTGTCTTTGATGATTTATTTTATTTTATTTCTAATTAAGCATAATTACAGTTTATGTTAAAAGCTAAAGTGACCCTGTGTGTGTGTGTGTGTGTGTGTGTGTGTGTGCGTGTGCCTGTGCCTGTGCGTGTAGGTGTGCGTGTGTGATTTAGCTGTTCTGCTGGACCAGACTGAAACATACCTTTTCATGACAGTAGCAGTAGCAAATCTCTCTTTTTGCAAGAAGAAAAAGAACATAATTCATCGCATATCAAAATACACATAAGCATTTAAAATTCACGCCAAACACAACGTCAACCGGCGAACACTTCTCTATCTTAAAAACACACATTCATCATCGCACCGGCCACAATAATACTCAACATTTACATAAACCTACAAGTTTCATAAACCCACACA
>NW_019525479.1:36026-42793 GCF_002814215.2 Seriola lalandi dorsalis
GTACAACTGAACGTAGAATTGTCCAACATTACGACCTCAAGTTTGATACGGCTTAAATGACAGACGCCAGTGAAAATGCAGAATCCTGTATTTACCTGTCTCGATGTTGTTAATCTTCCTTGCTCATCGTCTGGACTGTAGACGAAGCGCAGAGGAGAGGCGGGAACTTGGATCTTGAGGAGCTGTAAGATTTATTTACTGACAAACAATCGGAAGTGCACATACATTCACTGCTACGAACCCCAGCTGCATTGCTAACTGCTAACTAACTAGCTAACTTCTCCGGTCGCCAGCCTCACCTATCTCTCTCTCTCTCTTTCACCCGCTACACAGACAAACCCACGTACTGCACTATCCCTGAAAGGCGCTGCAGCACTCTTCTAACAATATTCTGTCTGAAACTTCTCAAACCGAGAACTGCACAGAGATGATAAATCAGCCCAATTTGCATGTTTAACTGCTACTGCTGCCTCTTAACGGATAACGTCCAGTTTCCACGTCTGCGCATGCGTATAATGCTGCAATGTCATAACTGAGCTCAGAATGGTGAAAGTTGAGACACGGACAGTTTGACAAGCACACTTTGGCTATAGTTAATCACCTGTCAGATCCCAGGATTATTTATTTCAATGGTTATAAAATGTCATCACTTTATCCTGTCAGACATTTGAGTTAAATTGTGTCATAATTAGTCCAAAAACATGTTTTGTGTGGCCACAGTGACCTTGACCTTTGAGTCCACGTCAACATTTGTACCATATATGGAGACATCCCTTCAATCGATCAATATTAGTGGTGAGTTCAGGCAATTAACGTCATAAATATCCAGTTTTGCTCTACAGAGTAAAGTTTGACACAATAATACACATAAAGCAGTGAGTAATTAAATATAAGAGCTCTTTATTTCAATCTCAGAGCAAACTATGTTTCTTGCCACATCACGAATTCTGTCTGAAATTATCCTTGCTACTATTTTCCAACACTCCAAATTCTCTTTCCATTTTGGTCAAGAACCAGTTGACCTTCATTAGTCATCGTCAGGCGCAATCTAGTAGAGCACTGGTTTGAGTAGGTGCCAGACGCCCACAGAGGTTTATCTTCCTTGTTGTACATAACCAGGTTGTTATCCTGTTGCAGAAGGATTCGAAATGGGTTTTTACCATAGGTATTTGATGCCCAAATGGGGGACCAGGTATAGATGACGAAGTTGCCGTCATCCTGTGAGAAGAAATTATGTACAGATTGAAATTTTTTTAAGGTTTTCAAATAATACAAAAAAGTAAGTAATTTTATGCTGCAAAAATCACACAATCAGTCACAATAAAATTCATTAGGAAGGATGTCTCTTGTGTATTTACAGTAAACAGGAAGTTCTTCAATACTATGAAATTGGACCATAGGCCAAGAGTATTTGTTTCCCCACCTGGAAGACAGCTTTGAAGTTGCCATTTTCACTGGTGAGGTATTCCCCCTGACGCAGCTCCTGGTCGGTGCTGATCGAGTTCTTGTTCATGATCCTGGTGACAAAAGGGTTAAAAACGGTTTAGTAACTCAAGTGTTATTCAATTTTTGCAAAGCAACACAGCAACACTACTGCAAGATGACATTTTTTCCTTTAAGTTCTACATATTTTACTAATCACTCTCCTTTTACATTGTATTTTTCATTACATTTGATTTTTTTATACCATGTGTCAATTTAAATCATCAACCTGCCTTTTATGACTTTCATTTCACTTTCTCATTTATTCTTCCTATATGAAGTGTTTTGGGATACATTATGTTTATTAAAGGTGATATGCTATACAAATAAAGGTATTATCGTTATCATTGTTGTTGTTATTATTATTATTATTATTAATATAATACTATAATAATAATAGTATTTAATAAATGCTATAACACACAGAGAGTGACTGTATTAACGGCGGGAAGAAACACCTGTCACCATCAATGAGTCAAATGAGGAAACCTTTGACACCTGAAACCAGCGCATGGAAGGTTACTTTTGAAATGTAATAGGTACAGATTACTAATTACCCTGTTAAAAATGTAATAAGTAAAGTAACTGTTTTGATTATTTCATAACAGTAATGTAACTTATTACATTTAGTTACTTTTCAGTACCATTTATTTAGTCTGTCGGTGACCTGTAGTAATTTCACAGCCTGATGATCAACCTCCAGGTTAATATTTAATAAAAACACACCATGCTGAATGAAGATAGTGAAGGGTTTAGATCTCATACCTATCACCTGTTTGACCCGCGTTGTCCGCAGATATGTCAAAAGAAGACGTTCCTGCTCGGGGCCAAAACACACAAAGCAATGATCGTTAGGCTGTAGTCTATATATAAGCTTTTAGTCACTGCAATTTATTTTTATTTTTTTTGTAATTTAACAGATTACAACTGCATTCATTTTGTCATTTAATTATATAGCCTAATCCCGTAAAATAAATATTCCCCCACACTGCATCAAACAACTGATATTCAGAACAATTTACTGCATGAGTGAATTTACTCACCGTGATTGAAAACAGCTTTTCAGGGAAAACTCCGCGACGACAGGCTCTGAAGTTTCCACGCAATTTCCAATTTCCCATTTCCAAGCGGTTTTTAAACTGCAGCTGCTGCCCAAGTGGCAACCCACCGTGACGTCACCCACTGGTTTGTGAGCGGTGATGACGCAGGCGTGTCAGACTTTTCTGAGCTTTTCGACCAGGTCATCCTTCATAAATAAACCTACACGTTTTGTTCTCTGCTTATAATCTGTTTTCAAACGTAGAATCTGAACCTCCAATTAATGAGTAATTACCATTAATTATAACAGGTTCACTTTGTTATTCTGCAGAATTCAGATCCTGATCTCAAATCTCCTTAAATGAACCAGAAGTTAAACCAACTGTTAAAATGTTCTCCCAGACAGATGCAACACATCTGTCTATAAATTAATTAAGTCATTCATTCATTCATTCATTCATTCATTCATGTACTGTAACAATACAAGACGGCAGGGATGAAACTCACCAGTTGTAGCAGGTCTGAGAAGCAGATGAACAGGCTGCAGTTGTTCAGAATTCATTTCTTTTGGAAATCTCATGTCCAGTGATGGAAGAAGATTTCAGATCCTTCAGTGAAGTAAAAATATCAAAACAACAATATTAAAAAAATACTAAAGGTTCTGCAATTAAAATACTATTTAAGTAAAAACAATCTTCATGAATATGATCAGCTGAATGTGCTGTTGTGGAGGAAAAAGTATATAAACATACAAATATTTCCCTTTGAATTTTAATTGAGTAGAATTAGAAAGTAGCATCAAATGAAGGAGTTTGTACTTCAGTACTTGAGTAAATATACTCAATTATAACCCATCAGTGCTAATGTTTAATTAAACTTTTGCCAGTTTCTTTTACCTAGAAAGAATCACGAATCATGCGATAAACAGGTTTAACTAACCATGATGGTTTGTAGAACAACACATGAGAGAGAGCAAAACAAATATGAGGAAAATGTGGAACAAGGAAAATACGGAACAAGGAAATGGAAAAAACTTTTATTTGACAGTTTATCAAACAGAAAAAACAACCCAAGACTTTTGACTGACTGGTCCACCACATACAGCCTGTGTCACACTTTTCAAGAATCATGCAGTAAACATGTTCATTGCTGTGCAAATTTTAGTGCTCTGCCTCGCCATGTCTAGATGTGATGATCAAACTGATCAAAAGGATTAATATGTGACTCAGCCAGAGTTTACATAAAAGGCCAAGTGAGTGTGTGAGTGTGTTAGTGCATCAAGCACATGCGCTGCAAATACTCCCAACACAGACATCATTCATCACTATTTTTATCTCCCTTGGAAACACTTTTGTTATCGTCTGTGCCACTTGCAGCGCGTTCCTGTATTTGGTTATATCTTATTTGCGGCACGTTTCTTATCTTGAACTTTCATTTTATTATCCATAATGCTTATCGTTACAGGGTCACAGCACTAATATTTGCACAGCAACTGTGTGATAAACTGTCAGATAAAAGTTTTATTCCATTTCCTTGTTCCGCATTTTCCTCATATTTGTTTTGCTCTCTCTCATGTGTTGTTCTACAAACCATCATGGTTAGTTAAACCTGTTTATCGCATGATTCGTGATTCTTTCTAGGTACAAGGAACTGGGAAAAGTTTAATTAAACATTAGCACTGATGGGTTATAATTGAGTATATTTACTCAAGTACTGAAGTACAAACTCCTTCATTTGATGCTACTTTATAATTCTACTCAATTAAAATAAAAGGGAAATATTTGTATGTTTATTTACTTTTTCCTCCACAACAGCACATTCAGCTGATCATATTCATGAAGATTGTTTTTACTTAAATAGTATTTTAATTGCAGAACCTTTAGTATTTTTTAATATTGTTGTTTTGATATTTTTACTTCACTGAAGGATCTGAAATCTTCTTCCATCACTGGACATGAGATTTCCAAAAGAAATGAATTCTGAACAACTGCAGCCTGTTCATCTGCTTCTCAGATAAAAGTTTTTTCCATTTCCTTGTTCCGCATTTTCCTCGTTCCGCATTTTCCTCATATTTGTTTTGCTCTCTCTCATGTGTTGTTCTACAAACCATCATGGTTAGTTAAACCTGTTTATCGCATGATTCGTGATTCTTTCTAGGTACAAGGAACTGGGAAAAGTTTAATTAAACATTAGCACTGATGTGTTATAATTGAGTATATTTACTCAAGTACTGAAGTACAAACTCCTTCATTTGATGCTACTTTATAATTCTACTCAATTAAAATTCAAAGGGAAATATTTGTACAGTCCCTGACAAAAGTCTTGTCGCTTGAGTACAAGTTGACCTTAAGTGCCCCTCAAATATATTTGTAATCAATTTTTTTTTTTTTTTTTTTTTTTTTTTTTACAAGAAAAGGCTCATTTCAATCCCAACAGCTTTTGAAATAATGTTTTGGTGCCAAACGAAAATGCTGAAATTCTAACGTTCACAGCTCGGTAAAGCCCATTGAGTCAGTTTTTGCAAAGACAAAAGTCTTGTCGCCTTGTCATATGATGCACCCAATCCTAGATTACAGCCTCACCTGTGATCAATAATTGATCAATCAAATAGTGGGTGTGTATAAAAAGAACCCCAGCACACCAGACCTTCACATCAACTGCAACTTGACCTGTGACAACATGCCTAAGATTCACCCTGAGACCAAAGCGTTGATTATCAAGAGGCTGAAGACCAGATCCACTGCTGAGGTGGCTGACACCTTCAATGTGTCTCAGCGTCAAGTACAAAGAATAAGAAAAAGATTTGAAGAGACTGGAGATGTTTTTGACAAGCCCAGGTCCAGCAGACCCCGCAAGACAACTGCTCGGGAGGACCGTTTGTTGGGTCGAAAATCCAAGGCCAGCCCCTTTTTCCACTGCAGCAGAGCTCCACCAGGCCTGGTCACCTCAAGTCCCCGTGTCAACCACGACAGTTTGTAGAATTCTGTCTCGAAATGGCCTCCATGGTCGAATCAGTGCCCAGAAACCAACACTAAACAAAAGGCAAATAAAAAAACGTGTGGCATTTGCCAAGGCCCACAGCCTGCTAAAAGGATGGACGCTGGAAAAGTGGCAGAAGGTGGATTTCTCAGATGAATCTTCGGTTGAATTACATCACAGCCGCCGCAAATATTGCAGGAGACCTACTGGTGCCCACATGGATCCGAGATTCACCCAGAGAACAGTTATGTTTGGTGGCGGAAAAATCATGGTCTGGGGTTACATCCAGTATGGGGATGTGCAAGACATTTGCAGGGTGGAAGGCAATATCAAAAGCCTAAAATATCAAGAAGTATTAGCTACCTCTTACATTCGCAACCAAATTTTGCAGCAGGATGGTGCATCTCTACATCAAAGTTCCTCAAGGCGAAGAAGATCAAGGTGCTCCAGGACTGGCCAGCTCAGTCACATGAACATCATTGAGCATGTCCGGGGTAAAATGAAAGAGGAAGCATGGAAGACGAAACCAAAGAATCTTGATGAACTCTGGGAGGCATGTAAGACTGCTTTCTTTGCTATTCCTGATGACTTCATCAATAAATTGTATGAATCATTGTCTTCAGTGAAGCAAATTTATTTTAGTATATTAAACATAATTTAGGAGGGTTTTAGCTTTCATATGAGCCATTTCTAAAACCAATGGATTAATTAAAAGTCAGGTTATAAGCTGTTGTTTCTACAAAATGGATAAGTGACGAGACTTTTGTCAGGGACTGTATGTTTATTTACTTTTTCCTCCACAACAGCACATTCAGCTGATCATATTCATGAAGATTGTTTTTACTTAAATAGTATTTTAATTGCAGAACCTTTAGTATTTTTTTAATATTGTTGTTTTGATATTTTTACTTCACTGAAGGATCTGAAATCTTCTTCCATCACTGGACATGAGATTTCCAAAAGAAATGAATTCTGAACAACTGCAGCCTGTTCATCTGCTTCTCAGATAAAAGTTTTTTCCATTTCCTTGTTCCGCATTTTCCTCGTTCCGCATTTTCCTCATATTTGTTTTGCTCTCTCTCATGTGTTGTTCTACAAACCATCATGGTTAGTTAAACCTGTTTATCGCATGATTCGTGATTCTTTCTAGGTACAAGGAACTGGGAAAAGTTTAATTAAACATTAGCACTGATGTGTTATAATTGAGTATATTTACTCAAGTACTGAAGTACAAACTCCTTCATTTGATGCTACTTTATAATTCTACT
>NW_019525479.1:42813-84258 GCF_002814215.2 Seriola lalandi dorsalis
GATTCTACGTTTGAAAACAGATTATAAGCAGAGAACAAAACGTGTAGGTTTATTTATGAAGGATGACCTGGTCAAAAAGCTCAGAAAAGTCTGACACGCCTGCGTCATCACCGCTCACAAACCAGTGGGTGACGTCACGGTGGGTTGCCACTTGGGCAGCAGCTGCAGTTTAAAAACCGCTTGGAAATGGGAAATTGGAAATTGCGTGGAAACTTCAGAGCCTGTCGTCGCGTTTTCCCTGCAAACCCGTTTTCAATCACGGTGAGTAAATTCACTCATGCAGTAAATTTTATAATGAGAAGTTTGTTTCACTTGTCACGACAGATTGTAATACATCCTTAAGTCATTGATGGTAATAGGTGTTTTTCTTCCCGCCGTTAATACAGTCACTCTGTCTGTGTTACAGCAGTTATTGTATCATATTGCAACTTCAGAATATGTAGGCTATATGACCTCACCTTAAAATATATTCAACTGTTAATCACTCATTATGATCGAAGCAGGAACATAAGGAAATGCAATGTGTTAATGAGCTGATCTGTCTGCCTTTTTTTTTTTTTTTTTTTTTTTTTTTTTAAAATGCGCATCACTGATTGTTAGGGTCTATTCTAACAATGAAATTTAATATTCTTTATTAATATAATGGACATAATATGTTTGCAAGTACTAACAAAGACACTGTCAGACATTTTTGACCCTGGAAATTAACAATGTGCATCTTTACAGAAGCCGAGACAGGCCATACTGGTAAATATTTTCTTTATCCTGTTATCTGAACAAAGCTTGTTATCCCGAGATGATGAGATATCATCAGGGGAAAACGAGAAAATCTTGTCTTATCCCGAAATTAGAATCGAGATAACAAAGCCTGTTTTCTCATTATAATTACCTTGTTAATCAGAGAGCTGATGTGCCAAACCGGTTTGCAGATGGAAACTTTTAGTGCTGTAAATTGAAAATATCAGTTCCACGCATTGATCAATGCATCAGAGAATATTTCAGTAATCAGAGTCTTTTCATACGGCTGGCGGACGCTGAACTGTTTTTAACCCTTTTGTCACCAGGATCATGAACAAGAACTCGATCAGCACCGACCAGGAGCTGCGTCAGGGGGAATACCTCACCAGTGAAGATGGCAACTCCAAAGCTGTCTTCCAGGTGGGGAAACAAATACTTATCTTGGTTTATGGTCCAATTTCAAGCGCTTCATAGTATTAAAGAACTTCCTGTTTACTGTAAGAGAGAGGGACGTCTCCTAATGAGAGTCAGAGACTTATTGTGGCTCATGATGTGAAGTGACAGGGACAGATATTTTTCGTGTGATTTTTGCAGCATAAAATTACTTACTTTTTTTGGTATTCATTTACAATTGATAAATGTAAAAAAAACAAAAAAAACAAACAAAACAAACAAACCTTAATAAAATTTCTAACTATAGCTAGATAACTTCTTCTCTCACAGGATGACGGCAACTTTGTCATCTATACCTGGTCCCCCATTTGGGCAACAAATACATGTGGCAAAAACCCATTTCGGATCCTTGTGCAACAGGAGAACAACCTGGTTATGTACAACGAAGAAGATCAAACTGTGTGGGCGTCTGGCACCTCCACCAGAATGAACCTGACCTTGACTAATGAAGGTCAGCTGGTTCTTGACCGTAATGGACAAACAGTTTGGAGTGCTGGAAAAAAGTAGATGTGAGATTGAAATAAAGGGCTCTTGTTTAATTACTCACTATTTGATGTGTAGTATTGTATCAAAATTCACTCTGTAGAGCGAAACTGGATATTTATGACGTTATCTGCCTGAACTCGTCAACAATAATGATTTTTCTCTTGGACTCAAAGGTCAAGGTCACTGTGACCACAAAACATGTTTTTGGACATAATTTAAGAATCTATATCTGTTAATTATGACACAATTTAACTCAAATGTCTGACAGGATATAATGATGAAGTGATGATATTTTATAACCAAGTGGTCAAAGGTCAAGTTCACCGTGACATCATAATGTTCTGTGAAAGTTTTTTACGTTTAAATTTTTTTCATTTGTTTTATGTTAATAAAACTATGTAAATTACCCCAGGAAAGTTACCAAAATACAGTGATCTATAATTAATCTCATATTACTGTTAAATTACATATTTTTGTTTGTATTTATTCACGTGTATTTCATAATTTATTCTTTGTTTATTAAATTTCAAACACTTTGTGTTTCCAGAGTGAACTTGTGGTGGTCTGTACATTTCATCCCCTGGTTTGTTGCCTCGTCTCCATCTCTTTATTCCCTCTTTCTCTTTCTTTATAGCACTTTGGGGGTTCTTTTTTTTTTTTTTTTTCTTTTTTATAAAAAGCTGATCAATAAAGTTTGCTTGCATGTAATATTGCGAACAGAAAAAAATCGAAAAGCTGTGTTTCAGCCACTGGAAGCTGCCAGAGCCTCAGGAACTGAATTTTGACTTGATTCTGTCTAAACAATATACACATAACATGCTTCAGAAACAGCTGGGACATGCTTTTAATTATTTACATATATAACATACATATAGTTTACATTTTTATAAATACTATGTACAATAATCAATCCCTCCGCCTTTCCTTTTAATGTTTTCTTTTGTTGCTCTTTTTGATTTTTTGACTTGTTAAGCAGTTTCAAATATTATTTAGATTCAAAGGAACCAGAGCAATGAATTGTGGATATTCATAGGTCATTAAAAACAATTGTAAACAACTGCCATAAAATTAAAAAAAAAAAAGAAATAAAATAGAAGAATGGTTCAAAAACAAGCATGAAAGGAACAAACCGAAATGTTAACATTATAAGAAAAAAAGAAGTTTACATGTAAATATAAACACACTGGTGATTCAGAGAACTGTGTGTAGTCATTCGTCCCGTGCTGATGAATTCCATATAAACTGTCATCTGACCATATCCAACATTTTTTTTCGTTTACAAACAGGGAGCAAACGAAGGACATAAACATTTTTTTTTTTTTAAATTTACAATTGCGTGCAACTTGTTTTGGCATTGTCAAGATAAAATAATACGTCTCAAAGAGCTGTCCTATTCCTCTTTACACCATCTGAGCGCCCCCAGCCTCTCACACTCATTCACTTACCAGGTGACGTCAATTAAGTCTGCGAGTGTTCAGGGCTCAAGCCTTAGGGGGGACATCGGGATCGGTCCTGTGTCCAGTTGGAGCCACCTAGTGGAAAGGTAAGAACATGTGACAATGACCAGGTTAGGTAACCAATAAAGTTTTCACACATATAGGTCAAGACTACAGCTTTGCCTTATTTGGGTAAGGTACAAAAATGTGTCAAAACCATACGTGACACATAGGAATACATTGGCCCCGAGTATCTTTTTAAGTTGAAATATAATGTGATATGTTAAATTTTCACAATAGAGATGTGACCCTCACCCTGACATCGTGAAGGTCATCCCCCTTTTCAACAACAACACAAAGCAGTGGATAAATAAAGATTATGTTTCCCATCAAACCCAGTCATACAGGGATAAAAATCCCAAAACTACACAATATAGACAGCAAAAATATTAATATACATTAAAATATTGAAACTTATCTGTTGTCAACAGCCAACATGAGGTTTAGAGATGTGATTTTGATCCTTCAGGAACCTTCAGGAAAAATATTCTTTCTCCAAAAATAGATCACATCCTCCTGAATCCAAGAGTTTTTAAAGGAACAGCCAGAGACGGGATGAGAGGCAGTAGTCATGTCCATTTACTGTCATTGCATACACTTTGATACAAACAGGGAAATGAAAACACAAAACTGAGCATGAACAGAGGAAAAAAAAAAAAAAAAAAAACAAACAGCAAAATTCTCTTTCCTTTACCCGAGTTATTATACAGACGCTTCTGAATCAAATAAGCAGATGCACTTTCTTTTAACATTAGATACAATTATTAGCTTTATACATCCAGCTCCACTGTTACTTAGGTTGGCACAATGAGACACAAACAGCAAAAAAGATAAAAAAATAAAATAACATAATGATGAGTCTAAATGAAGTCCTGCTTTGCTCAAATCACAATCACAGATGTTAAACAAAGGAAACTAAGACTAGAAACCTTTCAAGCCCCAAATCAGCTCAGAGTCCAGATGTTTAGCCGGCTCCCACTGAATTTTCATGTTGTGAACAGCGCGTTGGTTCAGCCTCTCATCACAGGCAGAATCTTGAAGTCAGAGATACAGATTTTTGTTTGAAAAATCATCATTAATATTCAAAGAGTTGGAATATAAGAGCAAAACAAGACATTTGCTCTATTTAAGGATAAGTCTGGTGATATTCTACAATATCAGATGTGGATTAAAAGTGTTGTCCAGTCATTTAGTATTCTTCTGTACAGCTGTCGCACTTGCGAGAGACAAACTGAAAACGATCAGAGGTCAAAATTGATGTAGCAGAGGCCAAGATATCCTGAGAGTTAGTTTTTAAAATGGGTCAAAAGTGCCTGATCCTACACTTCCCATGATGGAACAAGTCGAGTCTTTCATCAGACGCTGCCTGGTAAATACCTACGTCTTTACGTCTTTCAAACTCAATGTGGTGGAGGAAGAATTTACATCATTTACTTACGTACAAAGTGACAAAACCAGACTATGAAAAATACTATTTCACTCAAAATTTTACTTAAGTGAATGCACAAGAGTACTACAAGCAGAAAAGTATCAAAAGTAGAAGTACTCATTCTCATTATTGTGATATTATTTCTCTGGATCACGGGCAGCACTCGATTGTGAAGATGGTCCAGCTAATTTGAATTATTTCATATACAGTTTGGTGCTTTAATCTATAATAAGGTGTGACGTATTTGAAACACTAGTCACGTGTTTTGCAAGTAAAATTTTAATCTGAAAAATAATCACAAGGGGGTCCAAAAGTCTGATGGGAAAAGTTGTCTCAGACTTGTAGAGATTAGCTTAACACAGAAATACTCTACTAAAGTACTAGTACTCTGAAAAAACTGTACTTGAGTAAATGCACAAAGCATTTTTTCTGATATAAATTTGTTGACACCAATCCTGAGCCAAGACACCCGAGTAAAATCGAAGCTCTGCCAGACCCACAGAAGACATTTTTAGGGCTGCAACTAAGTATTATTGTCATCATCAATTAATCAACAGGTTATTATTGATAAATTGATCCAAAAAATTTCCCTGAGCTTAATGTGACATCTTCAAATTTCTTGTTTTGTTCAACCAAAAGACCAAAGAAGTGAAAAATGACTGAAACTTTTAATCAGTTATTGAGTTGATTGATTATAATCATTTCAGCTCTTCACATTACACAACTGCATTTATTAAACTAAAAATCAATGAAAATAGTCCCCAACAAAGTCACAATTTCCTGCTGTTTGTTTGAAAACTACAGTGAGCAGCTGGTTGGAGTAAGGAGATGAACTGAAAGATTGTTGGTTGTGTTTTTACATAAAATATTTTGAGAGACGATAATAAAATGATGATAACACCAGTTTTATCCTTAAAGATGAATCGAAATTCTTCAGTGAAGAGGAGCTTTACCAACGATGTCTTATTCTTTACTGAGCTTTATCTTTGATTTAAAAGGACTCAACATTTATTATTTTCACGATAGTGCTCATATCATGATACAGACTTCCCTTTCAGTGTTTATTCTGGCTGAGAAACAGCTTTTTCTGAGCTATTGGGAAATACACAATCACATTATTTTCCTTTTTTAACATCAGACCTGCAGTTGGTTTGGAGCTTTTGCGTCTGGAGCTGAGCGCTTGGTGTCCGGGCCACATGAAGCTGAACACACTTTCCCTGTTTTCACCAGGCTGACAAGAAACAAGAAGAGCCTGCAACTAAAAAAAGAAAAAAAGGAAAGGAACATACAAGCGCGCAGCCACACAAACAGAAATACTCAACAAAACCTACGTCAAAAATCAGTCGAAAACAAAAGCGAAAAAAAAAACAAAAACAAATCAAATCTACATACCTTTTAAAAAAATTACAATCGAAATTAAAACTAGTAGAAATGTTGAGCATTCTCAAATTTAGCTAATCATCAGTGTACATAACAGTACTATGGCATCGAGCGAGGGGAGGTGACGTTTTATTAACTACAGGTAGCACTTCACATGAGCCTTATTCCAGTGTAGAAACCCGTCCTTTAACCACAGGGAAACCACTGAACTGTACAGGTACTGCATCTAGACTTTTACTGAGCACTTACATGTTGGATATTGCTGTGTATAATTGGCTAAAACACTAGGATAAAAACCAGATGAAGTGTTACCCAGTTCCACCTCTTCCACAGCAGGACGGTCTTATCCAAAAACAAACCTCTAGCTTCCAACTCTCACACACACACACACACACACACACACACACACTAACACACACACACACACTAACACACACACACACACACACACACACACACACACACACAATGGCATTGTTTTATTAACAGCAGCAACTATGTCGACTTCTGGAAAACGTTTATTCCTGCAGACTGATGTCCTTATTGACCCAGAGATGTAAAACTAACCAGACAGATTGTTGAGTCACTTCCTGCTGCAGATGATTCTTTCAGTATAAAAGCAGTGACGTCACTTTAAATACAGGATTCAGATCCTCATCGGGAGGCTAGAGGTTGTTTGCTGGACAAGACCAAGTTTGTGGAATTTCTCCTCCTCTTCTTCTTCTTCTTCTTTTTCATCTTCCCTGGTCGGGTTTGTGGCCGCCGGTGTGCGGCTGCGGCCGGAGCCTCCCTGCGGGGATCCTGGAGGCCGTCACACACTTGTGCAGCATCTGTTGTGGAAGAGCTGCTCCACGACCGAGGAGTCGGCCAGCGTGGAGATGTCGCCCAGGTCCCGTTCGTTACAGGCGATTTTGCGGAGCACCCGTCGCATGATCTTACCTGCAGAGAGAGAGAGAGAGACAGTGGAGGTCGGAGGAGATGAGGAAAACATGGGAGTGATTAAAAAACAAACACAAACAAACAAACAACCAAACAAAAATCAAGGAAGGAAGAGAGTGAAAGCTAATTTTAAGAGTTTTAAGGAGCCACTTACCATCGTGTTTTCTCCTGTCTCCACAAGTTAACAAAAAGCATTCAAAGAGGCTGCTTTGTCGTTGAATGGTTGAATTACCCTACATGGCACGCCACTTCCGTATTTGTCATAACAGCAACGACAGCGTTTTGAAAGTGGAGCGTATCAAGCTTGTCCCATCAGAGGAGGTGATCGTCTCAATAAATTACTTCAGAGAGAAACTTATTGGATTTTTAAATTTGAGGCTTTGGTGTATCCAGGTCTTAATGAGGAAATCGATTTCAGACCTTTCTTGTAAAATGGCTGATACTTATTATAGGGTTTTTTTTAACCTTTTTTGTTAGATATCTTATTTCCTATCTACATATCTTATATCTCCTATTTCCCTTTCTATTTTTTGTGAAGAATTGTAACTTGGCTGAACTGACCCTTTAAAACAAAAATGAAACTAGGATTAATTGCAACTTTAATAACTTTGTCAGTGCTGTGAGTCAGGCAGGTTTGGCTCTTTTGTTTTTCTCTGTCAATCTAATCTTGTTCTCCTGAAAGACTCACCTGACAAGTAAAATGAAAACCTGCATTTATTCTCCCTCCTCCATCAAACATTTGAATTTTCTGTAAATTTACCAGATCGGGTTTTGGGGAGTCCTGGAGCGTTCTGGATGAAGTCCGGTGTAGCGATGGCCCCGATCTTCTCCCTTACTGTTAACACCAAACACAAACCATATGAGACTCTGACCTCCACCGCACATTGTCACTGAAAACCAGGTTTCATTACACACATTATGCATCTCAGACACAACAACAAACACATCAGCAAAAACTGCTTGAAACATTTTTCTTTGCATATTTGAATAATATATTTTACATCTGTGCAGTGGGATTAAGGTTTGGTTGGTTGTTTAAATCTGGTATCGGGGGTTGAGCAGATACTTGTAGTGTCCCATGATGATCTAAAAGCCCGTTCTGAAACTTCTCAGGTGACGCTGGATGAGACCCTAAGAGCTGCGTTTACCCACCTTGTTTTTTGAGCTCGGCCTCCAGCGTGCGGTTGTACGTCACTCCGTCGGTGAGAGTTACGAAGCAGTAGAGGCTTTCTCCTTTGACGGGATGTGGTCTTCCCACCACAGCAGCCTCGGCGACAGCCTCATGCTCAGCCAGAGCCGACTCCACCTCCGCTGTACTCAGCAAGTGACCTGGAGGGAAGAGAGAGCGAGAAGAACAGATGCTTACATGTCATTGTGGAGAATGTTTCCCCACATTATAGAGATTCATTTTATTATGATCGACTACCGACAGTCATCTGCTGAATTCAAAACTAAAAACTCTGTGTCCTGTTACAGCGTCTGAGCACAGCTGAGCAGTCTTACCCGAGACATTCAGCATGTCGTCTATCCTCCCTGTGATCCAGTAGTAGCCGTCCTTGTCTCTGCGGCAACCTGGATGATAAAAACCTCATCAAGATTCAAAAGTATTTTCAGCAAGAAGACACTGCCATGACACCCGACGGGTGAGCGGGTAAGCGAGTGAAAGAACAAAAAGTGACTGAAATGCAAGTCGGTTTTTAGATGCAAGTTCTCCTCCACACATGACGTTTACCATCCCCCATAAAGAACCTTAAATACTACTCACATCTCTTTTGCTGAGTCGTATAAATACTCAGGACTTTATACTGTCATTTCAGATACAGTAAAAATCAAACATACAGTAGTTCCTGTGTAGAATTAAAGACTGTCTGTCCCTTTAAAACCAAAAACACTTCTTCAGTCAGCTTTAACTTGATAACGGAGACATTCTCTACCGTCCTGACCTCAGCAGCTAAATCCTGTACCTAATACTTTATCACTAACTCATCAGTCACTCATCGTCTGTACAGGAAGGCTGGAAGAATTTCCCTACCGACAAGAAGAAATTATCATTTCATGATGTTCAGTTGTGAAGTTCTACAGTTAAAGCTTCCAGACTCTCATGTGACAGTAAACCTCAGCAGAACTCGTTTAAGGAAGGATGCACCTTTTAAAACTAGAATCCTTCATGCCCCTTGGAGGTTTTAAAACGTCTCCTGCTTTATTTGAAGTGTTAATCCATAAGAAGATATAATTGTGGTTCTAAGAACCAAAAACCATCTCAATGTAGTTTTACATCTCCTCTCTCAGACTTCTCTCTGGAGCTCTAATAACAACAGATCAGTGAGCCAATCAGAAGAGAGCATGACTTCAGGTAAACACTCGGCGTGGCTGAGAGCACTGACCGATTTGTTGTGACAACATAAAGTTACAGAAGTTCTGACGGCTCGTTTTAAGGCTCAGTGTCTGAATACAGGCTGTGTGCATTTCTCTGTGGACTGAGGCTTTGATACTTTCACATTATTAATATAGAACCTGGACCTGCTTTATAACCAAAGTACACATGAACATCTACTTTCATATGGGACCTTTAAATAATAAACAATGTGAATTAACATCTGTCCTCATCAGTGTGCAGTATCTCTGTGTTACTAGATTCTGAAACGTCCTGTCCTCCGCTCTCACCGTCTCCTGTGACGTAGTATCCAGGAAACTTCTTGAAGTAGGTGGTCTCGAACCTCTGGTGGTTTCCGTACACGGTTCTCATCACACCGGGCCACGGCTGTTTAAACACCTGTTTGAGGACAGAGGCAGAGACACGAGGACCAGGTCAAAGATGCACAGAGAGGTGTTTGAGTTAAAACACAAGTCGCGATAAACGGTGATCCTGACCAGGTATCCTTCACTCGGCCCCTCCAGCTCCTCTCCGGACTCGTTGAGGATGGCCGGCACCACTCCAAAGAACGGGAACGTCTGGAGGACAGAGATAATTATTTCTTTATTAAGGCACTGAGATTAGGTTTCCAACAGAGTCTCATGGAGGGAAATTTCCTCAGGATATTTAACTGTTTGTAAACCTCCAGCACTTTAAGGTACATTGTGTTTTTAGTTGGTTTTCTTCATAATTATTTATTATGGTTCGTGTATTTCTTTCATTTCTAATGTTTAGAATATTCATCGGTTGAATTACAAACTCTCTTGGCATCATTTACATCAGTGGTACTTTGTCTATTTTAGCTAAAAACATTTGTAATAAAGTTAAATCAACTCAACGTGCTGCTGCTGCCGCTGCTGTTGTGTAAGAATTAAAATCAAATCAAAAGTCAAAAGAACATTTAAAGCCACTAAAAAAATCTTTCAACTTTTTCTTTCACTACTAAAGTATAAATTACAATCATAGCAAGAAAAAACAGGGCACCTTTAAAACTTTAATACTTCTACATAACCTTAAAGTTTGCTCCACTTGTAGAGAAAAAGAGCAGGAACAATAAAAACACACTTCAATAAAATACACCCCCCCCACCCCAAAGAGAATCATGTACTAACTGTCCTATATTATTCAAGTCAGCCATTTAAGCTCATTCATTTATTGAATTGCACTCTAAGTAGCTCTAAATAAATATCATGTGTGTTTTGTTATTTACTCACAGCAGATCCAGGTTTCATGGGCGTGGCTGCAGGTAGAGGAGTTAACACATGTCCACCCTGAAAGACACACGGTGTGAGTACACTGTCTCTCCACCAGGGGGAATCACAGCCCACAGTCTGTTATCACTGCCTCTGAGTGATGTAGCTAAAAAAAAAACGGCCACTGGAGGATAAACATTATTCAATCTCATCAAAAGATTAACTCTTGTCTTATAAGAATTCACAGACATCAGTGTTAAGACCACAGGAAGCTCCTCAGTGGACTGTGTAATGATCATAACTCACAGTCTCTGTCTGCCAGAAGGTGTCGACAATGGGACACCTCCTCTCTCCCACCACGGTGTAGTACCACTGCCAGGCCTCAGGGTTGATGGGCTCCCCCACCGTCCCCAAAACCTTCAGAGACTCTCGCTTGTACCTGTAGACAGAGACAGAGCGACAGGCAGGTGAGGGGAGGGGAGGGGTAAAATTAAGTTTGTGAGTAACAGTGTCTCCTTGTACGGACCAATAAGGTGAAGCTGGGAGTAAATAATTTGTTTGAGAGCATCTCACTCCTGTTAAATGACCAAAAGTGTTTTTACATTAGTCTGAGCTAGAAAATATTTTTTTATTATTAGAGGAGTGAATTAAAGAAATCAATAATATTTTAAATGCTGATGATTAAATAAATGACAAAAACGGGTTAAAGTCCCAGGTATGAGTCTGTGTTGTGGATCCATATCTTATATATCTTATCTCAGAAAACATGAATTATAACTAATATTAGCTGACACCAAAAATAAAGAACAACCTTTTTTAAACACTAATTTATAATTTGTTGGAAACACAAATACACAAGTACATGAACAGGATCGCTACAAAGAGACAAAGAGACAGGACTCACTTCTGCACCGGCTCGCTGCCGTACTTCATCAGCAGTCGGATGGCGGTCGGAGCCGTGTAGAACTTGGTCACATGATATTTGTCCACAATCTCCCACATGCGGCTCACGTCTGGGTAGGTAGGCAGGCCCTCAAACTAAAACACACACACACACACACACACACACACACACACACACACACACACACACACACACACTTTAAAATGAGCAAATACACACACTGCTAAAGCTAAATTAAAACAATTCATTAATGAGAATTATTGCCAGTTCATTTTCTGTCAGCTGACCAATCAATAAACCAAATATTTGTTTCAGCTCTGATTAAAACAAACACAAAAAGAAAAACAGATTTTTTTTTTTTTTTTTTTTTAAACAGATTTTGGTGGAAAAAAAGAAAAAAAGCAGATCAGCCATTTTCACCTGAAATCTAAATTCCAGTGCGTCACAGACTTTTCAGTCTTTGATTGTTTTTTGTTCCAAATTTGACATAAATTTTGTAAAATTTTACAATTATTATATTATTATTTTGATATTAAATACTAATATTAAACCAATTTCATCGTCATAATTTAATATTAGCGATTCCTCACATGTAATATATAACAAAAACTGAAACAGTGTCAATGTCAAATTTCCTTTGTTATTCATGCTAATTAAAATTCTTCTACCAAACTTCATGCTGCTGAGGAGTTTATCGGTCACAGTCACAATAGAGCGACCATCAGCCAAGTTTGGTTGAAGTTCATAAAAACAGGAAGTTGACTAATCCCACAGTCCCTCACCAGAACACTGGTGGCCCCGTTAGCCAGGGGGCCATAAGTGATGTAGGAGTGTCCGGTGATCCAGCCGATGTCTGCCGTGCACCAGTAGACGTCATCGGGCTGGTGGTCAAACACCAGTTTGAAGGTGGTGGCGGTGTAGAGCATGTAGCCGCTGACCGTGTGAAGGACTCCCTGCAGACGAGAGGAGAGGACGAGGGGGGGGGGGGGGGGGGGGGGTGTAAATGTTCATGTAGGTAGTTGTTCAATTCATGTCATAATCCCCAGTTAAAAAATGTAAAAAGGCAAAAAGATTAAAACTATATTTCATGACATAACACCTGACTGCCTTGACAAAAAATGTAACCAGAGTGCGAACCAGCAAAGTCATACAACACCCACAAGTGAAATGTTTGACTTTTCTGAAGTCAGTGTGGTGTTCAAGCTCCGGAAGCAACTACTTCTTATATTTTGCCAGCAATTTAGATTTTTGACAACATAAAAAAGTAGTTTGGCAGCCAAACATGACATATATGATACGAGTCACGATTTCAGTTGAATGATCATTTTTGCATTGTCAATGGAAAAAAAAAAGAAAACGATGATGTTATGTCGACAGAGTTCGCTACGACAAACATTATCTAAAGGCACTTCACAAGGTAAGGTCAAGACCATACATTATTATAGAGAGAAATCAATAAGCAGCACTTGGCGACAGCACACTCAGGGTGGGTGTACCAAACAAACGTGCTCCTTTACGTCTGGAGTTTATGATTTATAGCCTGAGGCGTCTGTTGCACCACAACGCTTCATTTATGGTCTGTCGTGACGCATTTTACCTTTATCAAAAAAGAAAAATGCAGCTCCTGTGATTTGGACATTGCACTCGGAAATTGTGATTTCGATTATATTTACACGACAGATGATGCAGACATTTTCCATTCAGATACATTAACCGTGCAGAAACCCTGACTGAAATTTAATCTTTGTGTCTATGTGTGTGTTCGCTCTACCTTCGGTTTGCCGGTCGAGCCGCTCGTGTAGAGGATGAAGATCGGATCCTCAGACTCGCACCACTCTGGCTCACACTCGTCTGAAGCTTCCCGCACCAGACTGTGCCAACACAAATCCACCTTGGGGTTCCACGGGACCTGGTGTGAAATAAAAAAAAAACACACACACAAACACAACAGAGACACAAACATGGACATGAGCAAACACATAGACACAAACACATAGGACGAGTGAACATGCAGAGTTTTCAATAAAATCCCTGACAATCAGACACGCAACATTCATACTAACGAATGTCTCTACAATCTAACACACAAAACAAACAGGTGAAAGAAAGTGAGTTTAACAAACAACATGCCTCGTTAACTAACCGGGAGAGAGTGCAGACAGAAAACCGAGTGAAGGCCGTAGAGTTACAGTGAATAAAGCGGAAAAGAGCTGGAGGAAAAGTTACAACCCTGAAATGTGTTGTAACTTATTCTGTGTGTGTCAATCAGAGCTGGGTCACTCACCATCTGATCTAAACTTAGACTGAAACAAACTACAAATCTGCTTAACTTTATATTCCCGTGAGAAAATGGGAACTATTGTGTCCGTGTGTGTGTGTGTGTGTGTGTGTGTGTGTGTGTGTGTGTGTGTGTGTGTGTGTGTGTGTGAGAGAGAGAGAGAGAATAAGTGGTGGCTTCAGGACTTTGTTGTGTTGTAGATGGATCTCTCATTTACAGAGGTACTCAGACTCTTTGCTGTGGTCAGCTGCTTCCTGTTTTCTTTAATTATCCTTGAGATGAGTCTAGAACTTGACTGGAGTCCAGCTGTGTCAAACTGAATTGATTATTTAGTTTATTTATTCATTTAATAAGGACGATGTAAGTTGACCTAATTCCAATGCAAAGCATGACATTGATTTTTTTTCACAGAGAAATTATAGCTCTTGCTAATTTTCAACTCTTGTCCCTAGTTGGATCTTTACATGTGCAGTGTAATTAAATTAATTGAACAGAGTTTACAAAGACACACACTTGTGTATATAAGTTCACACAATTCACACCTGTCAGGACAAAAACCAGGAAGTCAGAGGAACTCTCTGTAGAGCTCTGTGATAAAACTGTGGTGAGACACAGATCAGGGTATAAAACCACATTAAAAAAAATTGCGTTCTGTTTTGGAGGGTGTAAAATCTTGTTTCTAAAATGTGGATAACTTATATGACTATCCATTTTTGAATCTAGGGGTTTGAGGATAGAAGGAACTGCATTCCTATAAATCACATCGCCATAATTTAACACCGACAGGGACACTGCTTCAGTGACTCTTTTTCTGTGGCGCAGAGTGAAATTGGCTCCATAGTCTCCCCTTCCAATTACTTAGAGTGGTCCAGTTTGCCTGCGTTTGCCTTTATGTGCCAGAAACAATCAATCAGCCGGTCTGAGAAAAGCAAGTGAGCTCCGTTCAAACAGTAAACTGACCCAGGTCTGATGTCCACCCAGCATCTTTCACACAGAAACATCTGCTTTAATGTTGCTCTCTTAAAGAGGAATTCATACAGATGTGACCAGCGAACGTCACCTTAAAGATGACATCATACCGACAGAGCCTTGTGTTTTCAATCACGACCAACATGATTCCTGTTGGCATGTTCGGATTTTTCTAAATAACTGAGCATATAAAGCTACTGTGATTTTCTTTGTTTGGGGTAATTTGAATCTTTATGAGCTGAACCTTATTGTGCACAAGGAGAGAAAATCATAACAGTTTGAAGCTGTTAAAGGGGGAAAAGGACGGAGGACTACTACACCGACACCAAGACGTAGTTTCAACCAGATAAGATATGAAGCAACGCTGAGAAGAGAAAACACAGGGCTCTGTCTCTGGTCCGTGAGACAAAGTCTTTATTAATGTACAACCATGTCACTGAGAAGGAGTCAGGGTCTGTTTGAAACTGCATCTGAGTAAAACATACAGTTTTTAAAAGATGAGCTGAAAGTGCTGTTATTGAATAATATATATACTATCAAGGACAAATTTCAGTATTTGTCTTGTTAGATTTTAATTACATTTAACCTACAATAATGTATAAAAATAAAATATAAAATATACAAAAAACAATACCACGATATGATCAATTCATTACAATACGATTCTACTTTAAGTTGAAATGATAAATAAAAAATAAATGAAATAATAATATTGAATCATATAAATTCCCTTTATCCTCAGGAGTATTTTATTATTGTCTGAATGAATCCATGTGGACAGTAATCTGAGTTTAAAGGTCCCATATAGTATAAAGGTAGATGTCCATGTCTTCTTTGATTATAAAGCAGGTCTAGGTTCTATATTAATACTGTGAAAGTATCAAATAGCTCAGTCGACAGAGAAACGCACACAGCCTGTATTCAGAAACTGAGCCTTAAAACGAGCCGTCAGGACTTCTGTAACTTTATGATGTCACAACAAAGCAGTCTCTAAGCCACGCCCCAAGACCCACCCACCTGGACCCACCATCCAATCTTGCAGGATTGAGTTTCTCTGCGTGTTTACCTGAACTCTGTTATATTTTTTATTAGATCACTCAGAAAACAGTCAGCCAATCAGAAGAGAGGCTCAGACTGTCTCTTCTGATTGGCTAACTGACCTTTTGTTACTAGAGCTCCAGGGAGAAACATGAGAGAGGAGATGTAAAACTACATTGAGCTGGTTTTTGGTTCTTAAAACCACAAACATATTTTCTCATGGATCAACACTTCAAATAAAACACAGGAAAAATTTAAAATATTGTATTTTTAAGTCTTTAAATGTTATGACAGTTAATTCATGCTCTTAATTTAACATATCATATATTTTTCCTCCTCCTCTCTTGTAGAGTCAGCTTATAGTTTGATGCAGGAGAGTGAGAAGACGTTTATGAAACACCTCAGATTGAGTTTTTATCCACAGTGTCAAAGTTTTTATAGGGAAACAGTCATGTTATCCTGTTGTACTGACATAAAATTTACAATAATAATCTAATTTTTAGCAGGTAATTAGCACCTACTAACCAACCGCTAACCCTAACCCAAAATACCAACTCCAGTCCTGTCTGCAGAGAACTGGGGTCTTCAGAAAGTTTTTAAATCTGTATTTATTTAAACCACAGCAACAGAGCCCTGATTCTTTCTGACTTGTGGTCTGTCAGTGAAAGAGAGAAATGTTACAGCTGTTATGTTAGCGACAGAAAAACACAACACACTTCAGAGGCAGCCGCACGTTTAGGGCCGCGTGCAAAAGCTACAGACGCTCAACTCTGCCGACAATGTGTGGCCGAAGGTGTACGACAAAACAGAACGTGTGTTCACAACAGATACAAAAAGAGAAAACAGTGTTAATGCAACTCCACGCTCACACAGAATTTACATTTTATTCCCGTGAGTTCGGACACTCTCACATTTCTAATGCTGTCTCTGTATTTTATATCTATTTATTCAGCTCTTAATTATGATTCTATTGCAGATTGTAGCACAAAATCTCACAAATCAGCCAATTTAAAATATAATTTCATTCCTTAGTGAGTTAATTTAATTGTGTCCGTTTAATTTTCAACAGCTGATTTTAATGTCAGCAGATACTCTAATAGACAATATGCCCACTATTAAATTTAAGTTAATATGTTTCTAAATTAGGGAAAATAAGTTTTCATGTTCAAAAGTGTCATTTGAACCGTCAATAATCACAGGAATAAAAATCTACTGTTCCTCGGTAAAAACAATAAATCAGCAATAAACACAGCAAAATTGATCCCTCTAACACAATTAACTTCAGTTTGGATTAAAGTTTATCCTTTTTACCGTGTTCACAGCAGTAAAATGTAAATTCTGCTCGTGGGTGAAATCCCCCTTTAAAAAAGGCAAAACAAAGGTGTTATGGGGGGTTTAGTGGAGGGAGGAGGGAATGAAAATACCTGCGGAACAGGGCGTGTTTTCTTTACTCTCCCTGTCTGTTTCTCCTGCTGGACCGGAGGGGAGAAAGGAGGAAGAGGAGGAGGAGGAGGAAGGAGAAGTTAAGGAGGGAGAGGGGTTATTTTAACTGAAGAACACAAAAAAAAACAAAAAAAAAAAAACAGGATGCACAATGTCAAATCAAGCTGAGAGAGAAGTTTTAGGAGATTGATTATGTAAGAAAAAAAAAATGTTGATTGTACGGGGCCAGTTTCACAGAAAAAGATCCAAAGTGTTTCTGAGTTTGAAAACAAATCAAACAAACAGCTGAGGAAGAGTCAGGAAGAATCTCAGCCTGAAGTCAGAGGCATCTACTTCTACACTAACCCGTACAATTATATTGCACGGAGAATCCTGATTTTACTGTATATTTGTCTTCTTGTCAATAAATCCCATGAACAGACCCAAACCACCGGTGTGATAGTTTGTCTCTCGAAAACTGCTTCAGATTAATCAGCGTCGTTCACACGCTGGTAAAACTGACCCCCTCGTGTTTCACCTGACAAACATGCGAGGAGCAAAGCGATGATGTTTCCTTGGGGAAAATGTGAACTTAAATTAACTTAACGAATAGAGGATAGACTATGATGGGACTTTGATGGATGACAGGTTAAACTAATGTTTTAACAACAGGCTGCAGTTACCCCCCTCCCTCCCCCCTGGGCCTGGACTGGGGTAAAACGTCCCAGTTTGGGTTTGTTGTTTGTGGTTTACCTGCAGATCGGGACATGGTCGTTTGGCTGGAGGAGACTGAGAGCCCAGAGAAGTCTCTTCTGCTCCTTTGGACAAGTGCTTCAGCATTATACACTTCTCGACCGGGAAACCCCTGCACAGACAAGAGACGTGGTGGTGATCACAATCTGCAGGTTTCTCTCTGGTCTCTGGTTTCTAGAGCTCTGCAATGGCATTTTTTCAAGTAGTTAACTATTCAGTTTAAAGAAGTATTACTGAAGTGAGGAGATGCACCAGAATGCTGCCAAGTTTGAAGGATCTATCTGGATCCAGACATGTTTACCTGTTTTGCAGGAGGGAACCGAAGTGGTCCGTCATGCACAGATCCATGTGTGGAGAGTTTATTGCAGTGAGTTCAAAGAGGTCGCACTGTTCACGCCTCATCAACATTAAGACAGTGAAATCGTAATGTTTCATTAGTGAAATAAAACTAAATTTGTTTGTTTGTAATAAAACCAAAACATTTCACTTGTGATGTTTAATTAGTTGTTGATTACATATAATTATTTTCTCTATATTTCAGATGATTTGCCCTTTGAACTCTTCTTTTTCACTTCATTTTGTGTGTTTCTTATTGTCTTTGCATTTCTTGAAAGCATGTTGTATTTATTAGTTTGGTATAATTTCTTTGTTCTATCTATAAACTCAGATAAACTTTGTGCTTTCCCGACCTCTCCTCTCTAGTCTCTTTTTTTTCTATTATCTGGTTGTTTATGTAAAAACTAAAGCTCAACTAAACATGTTTTCTTCTGATTAATATCATATTTAACATATTGTTAATCATACATTTAGTGTTGATACATATTCTTGCTGTAACCTTATTTTTAGACTCAGCTCTCTAGGGGAACTGTTGCTGAAGTAAATTATAAAACCAAATTTGGGTTAAAACTTTGTGGTAATGGTAACTTGGTTCACTGATGGTGAAGTGTCTGTGTGTGACCCTGCATTTCTGCTGCTGTATGTATAAACTTTGTGTGTGTGTGTGTGTGTGTGTGTGTGTGTGTGTGTGTGTGTGTGTGTGTACAGCTTACTTGTCCCTGCATTTCTGCAGTGCTTCGTCAGCTAAGAGCTTCAGGTTGATCAGCTTATCTCCTCGATAGAAACCGTCTGAACGAGTGAGAGATAAAAACAGATGAACAAAGAAACAGACTAAGAGAGACAGAGGGCGAAAGTAAAGAAGCTAAATTTAAGCTGCAGTCGTCAACAGAAGGTCTGAGAAATAATAATGCAGGACGTAGCATGGCTAGCAGGCTAACCATTAATGAAAGTGATTCTTTTATAAAACATTTTCATCTTAAATTAAGTGTTATGTGTTTTTTTTATACATCAGTCTTAAAACAACCTTCACATGATGCCACAGATATGTTTAAAGTCACTGGTCGCTGTGATCATTCCACCGGTTCGTACTGACGCTGGAGAAATCCCTAAGCTTCATATTAGCTCCAGCTGAACCTCAGGGTCCATTTATGAAGAGCATGAAGACTGCGGATTTTGTCCCCCATCTTAGACAGTGTAGTTGTGCTATAAAGATATCGCTTCATGTCCATTTGTCATGTGATTGAGTTAAAATGGGCCTATTCTTTAACAATCTATGTCTGTCCTTACAGTTACTTCCAGCCATGTTGCATCCCTCCTTTATAGGTTTAATTTTTTTTAAAAACAAGGCAATAATCAGAGTTCAATCTCAACCTCTCTCACAAACTGGGTGGACAATTGTGCAAAAGCATCTCTGCCCTTTGCTCAAATGAGCAAGAGGTAAATTTCTGTCTGTCTGAGGCATCAGAGACAGATTAATATACCTTAATGTGTGTGTTTGGTCTCCACCAGCTCCTGAGGGAAATATCTGGCTCTTTAGCTGCTAAATGCTCCACTATGTTCCCCAGCTGCTGTCTGACTGTCTGTCTGCTGGTTGCTGCAGAGCAGGTGATGGACAGTGACTTCTTC
Organism: Seriola lalandi dorsalis; assembly: GCF_002814215.2. Lineage (NCBI taxonomy): Eukaryota > Metazoa > Chordata > Actinopteri > Carangiformes > Carangidae > Seriola > Seriola lalandi. The sequence goes on from NW_019525479.1 coordinate 62,667, forward strand.
CAGCTGTAAAACTCTCCGTAGCTTCATCACTTAGAGCGACTCCCTTCACTTTGTCATTTGAATCAGCGTTAGTGTAAAATATCAGTGATGAAGGAAGCTCACACTTCTTACCTCTTCAGCTCGCCTAAGAGTGTCAGTTAAATTTCTACAGAACAAAAGTTATTATTCATGGCTATCAAGTCTGTGGATGTGAAGCTCCAGTTTACAGCCGCGCCTCAACTCCTGAGAGATAGTTTTACAAAACTTTATCTACAGTAGTAAAACTGAATGAGATCCAGCAGACATTTTCTGTATTCATACTTTTTTACAAGGTAATAAAACTCTGAGTGCTCTGTCTGTTAGGATAAAAAGACCCTGAGCTAAAGACTCTATGATCCGCTTACAGGACTTCTATGAATGAGAAAAATGTGTGTGTGTGGGTTCCAACCACAGGCCATTAACCCAGTGGATTAACAGGTTTATATCCCCAGACTCTAATCCAGATAATAAGACTTTGATTACTGGTCACAACTCAGCACCTCATCTCAGCCTGCAGCTCCTTCGGTTGCTTGTTTCAACCACTGAGCTCGACTCACTGAGACGCCGTGAGCGCCCTGTAACAGCTGAGCTGCGTCTACTGAGAGCCACTAGTTCTGCCGAGGTGCCTTCATGCAAGACACTGACCCTCTTCCTGCTTAGTCATTGGTTCTTCAAATAACAATAAAAACAGAATTATGGGTTATTTAAATGATAAAGCCGGTGTTATATTAACCTGCTGTGTTACTCAGTGTGACAGTGTGGCTCTTACTATTGAATGGGTCTTGTTGGTTTAAGCAATAAAACTAAAAATGAAACTGTATTTTACAAAAGAGCTAAAACAAGACTAGGTCAAAACCTAATATATGTCTGGATTACTTGCACATTTCTCACATATTCTTGTATTCTTTCTTTCCTCATGCGTGAAAACCTACTGGTCAAGAAACCTGATTCTCATACAAAAACCTACAGAAAGAAAACTCAAGGCAGAAAAAAGTCTGCAGAGCACTGCTTGCTGCTGCTTGTTAAGCTAATTGCTAATTGCTGTGAAGGCTGAATGGTCAGAGAACAACATTCAGAGAGAGTATGAAAAGGGGGGACATACCTTCCTCATCCACCCCTGTGGATTTTACCTCTTTGCAACAATCACTAGACACAAAACTTCTAAACACTTAAGAATCAATGTAAATGCAGCTTTTCCCATTAGTTAATTTAATGCTAATGAGATGTTTCCAGAGCTGTATTGGATTACGGGACCATCAACGCTGATTTAAAAAGAAGAATGGTATCATTAAGTGTGTGTATGTGTGTGGATTTTATTTTTTTTATGTGAAACTGACCGGCTGTGACGATCAGTGAACACTGGGAGTCCATGATCCTCTCACACAGAGACTCAGAAGAAAAACCTGCAAACTGGAAACAGCAGAACAAACGGTGTTAACATCTCAAACATCGTCATGTCACTCACAAACACACACTTCCTGTAATACACCACACACTCCTGACTCACCACTATGGAGTGAACAGCTCCGATTCGGACGCAGGCCAACATGGCTACCACCAGTTCGACCACCATGGGCATGTAAATGGACACACGGTCGCCCTTCTTCACGCCTATAGACGAGGTCAGACAGGAGCGGGATGGAGACAAAAACAGATTGTAAATGATATATCAATAGTATGGATTTAATCAGGTCGGTATCAGTGTATCAGATCAATGCACCCACAGATCCAGGTGTGTGTCAGGTGGTCATGACCTACCCTGAGACTTCAGCACGTTGGCAAATTGACAGACCCTCTGCAGCAGCTCTCTGTAGGTCACCGTCAGCTCGTCACCAGGTTCATTGCCTTCCCTGAAATACACACCCAATGAATGAAGAGTTAATTACAGTCTAGATGTCATCAGGAAGATATGGGGCCCATATAATACCTTATATTTTATGTGAGAATCTTCTATGTGTGTTTGTATAACAAAAAAAGCAATAAAGAGGTTTAATCACAAAAAAAACATTTGTCAAACAAAGAAATAAACAATATAACATGATTATTAAAAATATAACGGGTAAGTCTTTACACCACTGTATCTGTTTTTCCCCAAATTCACAAAACACTGGGCTCAAAGATAGATTATGAGGAGGCAACTGGCCAGAGTCCCACAAAGGTCTAATTGGAAAAATATGCACCACTAAAGCACAATATCAACTTTTAAGATGTGTTGTTGAAGCTGGGGCTGCAACTGGAGAAAGCATTCTCTATGCATGTTTCACTGTTCACACATATGGATTCAAAAAGCGACAGCTGATATTCACTGAGAATGAGACTTTCTGGCCTTAAGCTCCTACTTTTGAGAGGCCTTAGATTAATTGTGAATATTCATTATTTTATGTATTTATCAAAGTATGATCAAATTACTGCCATTCCTGCACAGACAAAATGTTCCAAAAATGCAAATCCACAGGTAAAAACGGCGCCCTGGAGCCTTTCTTTGTGTCCCAGGGCGACCAAGCATGTTCATCCAGCTGGGTCACTTGTGTCACTTCAACCACACGTCTCAACCACAACACAACAGTCCTAAAAATCTACACTCTTGCTGCAGCCACCTTCGGATTGGCAAAACTTCAGCCCAGTTGTGAAACCCAACTCATCTCAACTTTCCCCTTTTTCACAACAGACCATTGTCCCGGGTGTTTGAGGAACTGTGTGCTTGCAAAAGCATCATCCAAGGTCACATCCCACACACACACACACACACACACGTGCACACACGTGCTTAATTTGTAGGAGTAAGACCTTTACATTAACAACATTGTCCTGAGAACAGACAGAGAAGTGAATGAGCTGCGACAGCTCTGCCTCTCCACATTATTAAATACAGCCGTGGTCTTTAGTGAGCGTCGTCTCGCTCATCTCTCAGCATCACGACTCACACACTGACAAACAGTGAGCGACGGGAGGAGAGAGGCAGGAGGGTCCGAAGCCATGTCCCAATTCTGTACTGTGAACCAACAGTATATATAGTGACGCTGCAACTGACTGTTAGTGTTACGGTTGAGTAATTGGTTAAATAATTTTTATTACAGCCCTTGATACTGCTCCGTTATTAATTATTAATGTTCTTCTATAATGTAATTCTGTAACATGTAATTATGCAATATGTGCACAGAAAGATGTCAAATAAACGACAACAAACATGTCACTCCCAATCAAACTTCACATATGTACTTCAAATACTTTTGTTCTACTAACCGGCCTGTTGTAGTGTTGTTGAATAACATTTCTATTTATTTATTTTGCTTTTAAAATGATGTATTTTTGATTTTTCGGAAGATCTATTTTTATATGAATCTTATTACTAAATGTTGTGTAATACCAAAAGCAATTATTTATTATTATTAACTTTAGTTAGTAGTGTATATTATGGAACTAGGACACAGCTCAACAACCAAATTGAAAGTGCACCTGAGGGAAACTGGTACATTTCCTGTGGAGTTTGATTATGTTAAATTTGAATATTCTTTTTTGTTCTGAGAAACCAAAGACACATTTCTACACATGAGAACCATGAAGTTACTGCACTGACCGAGTGCAACACGAGTGGTTAACAGGATTAAAAACAACGTTAGGCCAAAAAAAAAGGCAGTCACTGATATAGGAAAGTTCTGGGTAAATATAAGGCTTTAAAACCAAGTAAAATTATTATAAAATCATTCTAAAGGCACTTTTCCACTGGTCAACTGGGTCAAATGACTCTTTATCGTTTATTTATCGGCTCCTGCTCGATTTGGAATTGATGTAAATACAACATCTGGGTGAAGACGCCAATTTTCACCCCTTTTATGTGCTGTAACGTCTTTCAGATCACACAGACACTGTAAACACACCTGTGTCCTGTCCAGCACGGTGCTGTTGAACCACAAACACCGCGGTTACACTGCGCTCCGGGGTGAAAGAGTGAGCTGCAGCCCCGAAATTATGTGTGTGTTTCTCTCCGAACAGAAAAGCAAATTCGACTGGCAGTGGAAAACGGGTCAATCGGCTTTTATTAACAGGTTTATCCGCTTGTACCTAACGTTGGTGGGAAAAGGGTATAATAATGTTGCCCAGAGGAGCAGGAACAGGACGACACAGAATGAGCTGAACTACCCTAAACTTTGTTTCTGAGAACTATTGAGTGAAACCAGTCAAGCACGATACTAAAGTTAACAGAGTTAACAGGCTTTTCTGTGACTTGTTTCACACAAAGTTCATCTAAATGAGCAGTGAAATGTAAAGTTAAAACTACTGTCAGATTCAGAAACCTCCTTTCTCTCTTTCATTGCTCAATCATTTGGCCCTGTAGCAGATAACTGTACTGCAAAAATGCACACACACACACACACACACACACACACAAACACACACACACACGCCTTGCCCTCCTCTGGCTTCCAGCCCAAAACAAAAACACTTCAACAGAAATGAAGATTGCAAAATATCTGTTTCAGCAACAGAGGGAAGATTTCTTACAGCTCACAAACTTCAGCTGAAGTCGTTAATGATCCAGAAACAAAAGCCAACACTGGTGTGTGTGTGTGTGTGTGTGGATTCCCGTAGTTTCTCAATAGTGTATACTGTAACTGCAAGTGTGTGTTTTCCAGTATAGAGTGGGCGTGTGTGTGTGTGTGTGTGTGTGTGTGTGTGTGTGTGTGTTGTAGTGGGGAAGCCTGCCTAGCTGAAAGGTCTCTGTGACCCATTTGGCACTGATGGCTGATGGGAGTTGCATTCACAGAATAACTAACGCTATGATAAAGCTCTGACCTTCATAACAATTTCCAGTGTGATATGTGAGCTGCTGTGTGTGCGCGTTCACAGTCAGGTCTGCACGTTTCCAGCCTGACTTTAGTGGAAATCATTCAGCTGTCCCAAAAGACAAAGTGAAAGTAACATGTTGGCACCACGAATGAGCAGCCAGCTATGAAGGCCAGTCTAAAGCCCAGCAGGTTAACCACGGACGGATTGTAAGACAATGGGCCACTGGGCACAGACATGTAAAAGGCCCCCGCCCCCACCCCCACTACATAAGAGGGCACAAGTCATTTTGTCTGATTTTGCATTTCGAATGTTTTCATTTCTCATCTTTGTTAGTTGTTTGTGTGTCTGAGGTAATTTTTTCATTGACTTACTTGTTTTATCTCTTGGAATTGTTTTGCATCTTTCTGAGGCCCTTTTGCATTTGTTTTTAATCTTCTTTTGTCTCTTTGGAGCCATTTTGTGTTGTTGTTGTTGTTGTTGTTGTTGTTCAGCTGTGCAGCTTATACCCTTTTCCATTTAGCTGCTGGAAACCTTGAATTCAAGTCGTGCCGGTTCTCCATAAGACAACATGGCAACATGATGGGCTCCGTTTACTATCAAGCTCAGTTCTTCATCGAACATCTGGCTGTGGCTGTTTCTTCTTGTACTATTCGAACCTGCGATCCATTTTTTCCTGATATTTTCTGGGTATCGTACACCTTTATATGGTGCTACCTTTATATTGAGATGCTGCTCAGGTAAGGGCAGTTATCTCTCACTGTAGTTTACCTGACTGGTTCAGCACAGGCCAATCAAAGTGGCCTGGGAACAGATGAAAGTGAAACCAAGTTTGGCAACGTGTAGCTGAGCCGAATGAGCCGAGTCTGACGTGTCCTGAATGGACTGTACAGAGGATAAACCCTTTTGATTTAATTAACAAAATTGCCCTTTCTCCTGGTGCAACAAGTGATAAAGATCAACGAAGACCAAAGTTGTGTCTCTGACTTCATATGCTTCACATGGTGGCTATTGATTGTATATTTTAGTCTTGTTGGAAATTTAATCGCTGTACACCCACACATGACCTCAAAATAGTCATGTCATGTTACAACTCACTCTGCTGCTGGATTGAGCCCAACACATTCAACGTTTCAGATAGGAAGACGACTGAGTGCATATGGACTTCATGTGACCTGATGAGATCAGATCATTCAGCGCCTCTCTCTCCTCCTTCCTGTCAATATTTATGTGTCATTGTGTTGTAGAGTGTAGTCAGAAAATAAACTGGATGAAAACAGTGATCTCTGCTATCAGGTCACACCCACACAGGCTGCAAATGAACCAGCTCAGATAAGAACAAACAGTCACTTCTCACAATAATTCAATACTTCGCACTTCCTGTGCAGAGCTGAGACAATTAAGTGGTGAGTAATTTGATAATCAGTTAATCATTTCAGTTCAGAATATTCTGTGATGTCAACTTTTAAAATGTGAGGTTTTGCTGTTTTTTTTTTGTATACGACATTAAACTGAATATCTGTGAATTTTTAAATATAAATGATTAATTGATAATGAAAATAATTGTTAGCTGCAGCTCCACTTCTGTGCACCGCACATTATAACAAACTACTTTTTCAAAATATATTTGACTTTATTGATGCTTTATTTCCTGTTCTATTATCGACTTCTACACATGTTCACAAACATTTCCAACGAAGGTCACTGGCCATGTTTCTCGGCCGAGGCCAGAGCGATAACAGCACATACAGTGTCGAGCTCCAGCACACACACCTATAAATACACAAAAGTAAAACCTGTTTTCAACACTGTGGGTTTAAATGTCAGGGACCAGCGTGGACAACTCCCACTGTCAGAGAAACACTTTCTTTTAAGACGAGATAGAGTGTGAGGACATGGAGATGAAAAAAGACGAGCATGTTAAAAGGATGGAACAAAATGAAAAGAATAAATAAATGAAGCATCTATGAGAGAGCACTTATTGTCCCTCCAGCTGAAAGGAGGGACTTTCTACTGCTAAAAGTTAAAGCTATGCCTCCTGTAATTAATCTAAAACAACATTTTGATCAGTCACAGAAGCTTTCAGAGGCCAATCTGCACATTAAATTCCCCCAAAACAAGGTCAGCCAAGACTTGTTGGCAGCTGTCCCTTTCAGTAAACAGGGAGAAGGTAATCCACTTTCTTACTACATGTGAGCAAGGACATGAGATAACAACCACTCAGAATATAAATGATTTATCTCCCAATTTATTCTCTTAACTTTTTCACTTCAAAAAGGTAAGAAAACTCCAGATGGAGGACCAGTGTTCAGAGACGCCACACGATCGAGAAAATTACAATATGAAGTCAAATGAAGGCCGTTTATTCCTGAAACTTCACTTGATGAAACAATTAATCAGTGGGTTGGTCAACAGAAAGTTAAAGGTCCCATATTTTTTCCTGTGTTATATTTGAAGTGTTGATCCATAAGAAGATATATTTGTGGTTTTAAGAACCAAAAACAATCTCAATTTAGTTTTACATCTCCTCCCTCTCTCAAAAGGTCGGTGAGCCAATCAGAAGAGAGGAGGCTCTGAGCCTCTCTTCTGATTGGCTGACTGTGTTCTGAGTGATCGAATAAAAATATTTTTCACTTCTTTCTTATATCTTAAAAACCAAATGATTAAATCAGTCAAACAAGAAAATATTCAGCAGATTGGTATAATGAAAAAAATCATTAATTGCTAATCATTAAAAAATTACTCTTTTTAAAACTTAAAGACTCAACTATCCGAAAGTACCAAATGTTTTTATGTCCGTAGCAGGTAAATCACCAATACATTGTAGCAATTCATAAACCAAAAATAGGATCTGGATCATTACTGATTGATCTGTTGATTATTTTCTCAATTAATTGATAAAAAAGACGGTTATTTTTCACAGGCCAAGGTGACTTCTCCTAATGTCTTTTTTCCTATTAATGATATTTAACTCATTACCATACATGACAAAATAAAAGCATCAATACTCACATTTGACAGACTGAAATGACTGAAAAAATATTACTTTCAACAAGTAATTGATTATCAAAATAGATGCCAATTAATTTTCCGATGCCAACTAATTTATAAAATTGACTATTTGTTGCAGCTCTTTATTCTGAGCTGTCTTCTTTTACCTGTAGCCTCTATTACTATTAATATCTTATATAACTTCGACCTAAAGTAAAGATTTGTGGATTCATCAGAAAATGTTGTTTCTGGCTTCTTTAATGTGAAGGTTTGATAGTAAAACGAGTATTTCAGGGGTATAACTGCAACCTTATAGACTAATCAATCGAATTAAGAGAAAATAATCTGCAAATTTATCAGTAATGAAAATAATTGTCAGGTGAATAATAACTAACTTTGGACTAAACTTTCAGAGGTTTTTCCTGCAGATAAAAGTCATCTCATCTGTTTCTATAATCATATCGACGGACCCACTCTCTGATATCACTGTTACACTCAATCACACTTTCCTCCTCATCCTCTCCCTGAATAACCCTGGTTTAAAAGCCCTGTGTGGTCCGACTGCGTTCGTCTCTGTGGCTTCACCGCTCAGGACATATGAGGACACATCAGTGACCGGAGGCAAGTGACACAAAGAGGGAGAGGAGAGCAAAAGTGACAGAGAGGCTTCAGAGAAAGAACTCAGGAGAAGAGAAGAGAGGCTTTCAGGACAAAGAGGAACAAGCGCAGCGTTTTCATTAAAGAAAGTCAGAGTCAAGAGAAGAGGAAATAAAAAGAGATGGAGGGTGAAATGAGCAGGTATGTGTCTGTAAAGAAATAAGAAATAGACGACAATGTTGCAGATGTGTGGACAGAGGACAAAATAAAGTCTTTACATAACTTTACCCCGCAGACCACTGATGCAACAGCAACTGATTGTCCTCCTAATAACAAGCTGCTTCATGTCGTATTGAAAACTCTCAGCTGAAGCTGACATATACTGCATACTGGTTTTCCAGTTACTATGATTCATTTGGGCATCAGGATGTCAATTTAAATCGATTAGTTCATAATGACATTATCAATTTTTCAATGCAGAAGAGGAGGACGTGCGATGTAACTGTCATGTTGCGCCACTAGGTGGTGCTTCTTACCGTTTCCTGATATGGTGCTACATGTGTTAGCACAAAAAAAACAAATTACCTCCTTCTTATCAAAAGGAGGAAATAAGCAACTTCCTGTGCTTCACTGCGCACACATCGTGTTGATGAACACTGCAGCGTGACGTTGTGAAAACTCCATGTGTTGCTATCTATCGCTATCTGAGGCTCATGCTAACGTCAAACTGGACTGGATAAAAGTTTGGCAATACTGATTATGTATTTATGCAATACCGATATTTGGTGCGACAGTATTAAAGACAGTAGTTAAAGAGTCAACAAAGTAAGCTGCAGTAAACAAAGTATAAGTCTCTCCTGTCATGCAGATAAGGTTTGTGTATTACCTTAAATAAAACCAGTAAAATCAGAGTGTGCTTTAGGGAGACTAGGGAAACCTGTTTTTATGTTTGACAACATTAGACGTTATTTACAGCTGAAGGCTGCAGCTCTTCTGATGCTCGGAGCATGTGTTTACTCTGTTTGGAGCTGGAGCTTAAAATGAAGTCACTATTTCATGTTTCTTAATTTATAATTCAAGCTTGCTGTTTACTTAACCACGAAGTGTGCAGCAAACACAGGTCACGTCTGTAGTTAATGGTTTTGTTATGGAAAAAAACCACTGCATTTTATAAACTGTGCGACATGCGACCCAGTTTATGACAATTGTGAACATAAAGTAATTAAAGGTTATGTCTTTTACTTTACCCTCTTTACTCTTTACTTTTGGTGGTTGAGCTGTGTCTCTCCTCGCTCCCAGGTTACAGAAAAAAACTGTTTTAATTAGACCTAATTTTCCTCTCAGACATTTTATTGATGCTCATCATTGTTTTGATTTTTCCGGAGGCTTTTATTCACTTTTATTTTCTTTATTTCATGTATTTATTCAAATGTAACTTTGTGGCCTGTTTTTAAAAGTGCTGCATGAGTAAGATTTTATACATTAGCATTGATATTTATGTGGAAAATGAGCAAAGACTGAAGAGGAGATAGAGGAGTGTGAAAGATGGAGACAAAAGAAAAGAAAGAGCAGAAAGAGAGGAAGTGTGTGAGAAAGAAAGAAAGACAAAGGAGAGGGGATGACTGCAGCTCCATTCATAAGATCAGTTGGCATTCAATCCTGTCATTGTGTTCACAGGGGCGACCCCCACCCCCCTATTAAGAGCCTACACACACACACACACACACACACACACACTAAAGTCAGAAAATACAAACGCCAACTCCTACAACACAAGGTGATATTAAAAAATTAACCTGAGAAAGAGCAGCAAATCTTTTGTCTGAGAAACGGGAAAATTGATTTTCTCCTGATAACTGATGTAGAGTTACAATTAAATCACTTTTGTAAATGGTTGTTGCACTAATTGTGTTGATGGTTTTCTTTGTCGTGCTGCAGGCAACCTGCGTCTGCAGCAGAGAGCAGGTAACCAGAGCAGGCTCGCTAACCTGTGTGGGCACCCTGTGGAGTTCTGACCAATGGCAGCACAGCGGAGAATTGGTTTCATGGACCCGTCTGAGCACGCACACGATGATGGCGGTGACGTGATGGTGTCGCACTATAAACCTGATCTATACATGCCGGGAGATGCAGCAATGTGCCAGTAAAAGGCAGTGAATAAAAAAAACGGTTGGCAAGTAGACATGGATGTAAACTATCAATCAATCAATCAATCAATCAATCAATCAATCAATCAATCAATCAGCTTTAAAAATGTTTTATAGAAAAAGACAGAAGTGAATTTAACATGTTTGTTAAACCTCACACTGTGTTTTGCTGAGTTTACACTGATGTAAACTTAAACTCTGTTGAATGTTTACACAGAAACTCGACAGAAAACCTTCCCTTGATCTCTGTGCTCTTCTTTGTAGCATGTGACAACTTCATTGGCCTCCTTATGTTGTTTGTCTGGTATTTACTGTTATAACTCTGTTTCTGTGTTGCCTCCTTGGCCATGACTCTCCTGAAAACTATTTTGATCTCACTGTGTTTTTTACCTCGCTGCATAAAGGGATGGAAAAGAAGAAACACTCTGGTCAGAATAACTCATGAACTTGCTGCACCAGAGAAGAAACGCTGAGGGCAAAACATCAGCACTCGCATCCTATTACATTTAATTAACGGTGGGAGTCATAATCATAATTGCAGACATACGCAACCAAATTAAAGAACGGAAACACACTCCAATGCACCTCACATCATCAGCCATAAAACCGCAGACACAGCTTCATAACTACAGACGCACTGCAGTGCTGACCACTACAAGGCTACCAAGTGTTTCACCACAGGACCGGAGATGAGAGAGAGAAAACACACACTCATACTTACCAGTAGAAGGCCACTTTATCGCCGAGTTTCTTCTCATGGACGTTGCGGTCGAGGAGGTTGTAGCTGATGTTGGTGGAGGCACCTTCCATGCACTTGACGAAGATTTCTCCTTTGGTCACATCAAAGTTGTAGTCGAGGAACTGACCCGTGTGTTTGGTCTTCCAGAAGAAATCTTTGGCGATGTCTCCCCAGAAATCTGCAGCACAGAGAGAGACGGGTCAGTTGATCAATCACACACAGTCATTTCAAAAAAATGATCTGCAAGAGCTGCTTACAAATAAAAAAAAAAGGCAAATGGCGGCATTTCCGCAACTATCGACAGTCTGCAGATAAATGTGTGAGTCCTGTTCCTGCATTTAGTCGCATGCATGAACTTTGATGTGATTAATGGATGGTGTCAAAATCAACAGGAGAGGAAATTATCTTATGTTGCAAATCACAGTTTGCATGTTGCAAGATGCAGCTGGTGAAACAGACCAGAAGGAACAACAGTTACCACAGTTTTTTTTAAGAAAGATTTCTTTTGACTTAATCATTGAATCTTTTGACCAAAGAAAAAAAGAACATTCTCTTTGCATTTGAGAAGTTATAACCAGCAAATAATTAAAAGGGGTATATTTCATTGATTATCAAAATGGTTTCTGTTGATTAACTCTTCAGTCAACTGACTCATCTTTTCTAGCTCACCATTAACACTACGGCTGCAACTAATTTTATTTCATGTTTTATTTTTTACTGATTATTTTCTCAGTCATTCAATTAATCAGTTAAAGCTCCAGAAAATGGTGAACATTTTTCATCAGTTTCCCAATGTCCTCTAATTTTTTTTCTTGAAAAATTACAATTATGGGTTAAGGTTTAAGGTTATATTACATATTATATCATCCAAATATATTCATAATTACTGATGCTTTAAAAGCAACATTGTTCTGTTGTAGCTGGTTGAGGTTGAGCTGCAGGACTTCAGTGGTCATGCTCCGACTTTCTGAGCCCATAAACTTTGGAGCAATTTCATAAAGTGACTGTAAATAATTAACGTCCGTCTTTCAAGGTACAACTACAACAACAGCTGGTTTAACTGCCAACATTGTGATGATATGTGTTGTAATTTAAGGCGTTTATCATTAACTTACACAACTGTAAAAATCACAGTAGCCCAACTTTATTACTTCACCATTATACAACTCTACAGGATGTATATGTCATTATTAAACTCCAGCATGGAGCCCATCATCGGACAGAGAGCCACTGAGCCTGAATCCAGTTTCCTCCTGCTGCACAAACTTGTTTGACAGCCTCTCCTTTACTCTGACGTACTTTACACACCCTCAACCGCTCCTCCTTCACAAGGAAGCAACCTGAGCTGCTTCTTTGACCAACAATGGCTCTACAGATACAGCATCCCCCTTCTCCCCTCCTGCCTGACGAGGTTGGTATAGGCTTGTTCCAACCAAAGGCCACGACAGAGCTGCTTCCTCATTACCAAAGAGGTCATTAAGTACAGTCAGTCTGCAGATAACACTGAGTTAAATGTAGATCCTGTTCACACCTGGCATTGAGAGACCACCTATGATCAGATCCCATTTCCTGCTCTTTATGCAAATACAGACGTACAGCATAATTTCTGGCACATTACGTTGCTGCAACTCTGTCTCTTTTAATCAAATACATGGGCTTTAACACTGTCACGGAGTCAGTTGCTGCCTTTAAACTGCATGTGACAGACAGTGATGGAGGAAGCATTCAGATCTTTTGCCACAAAAATAATCTGCTACAACTGACTGAACTGTCCTGAACTTAAAATGTTAAAATTAGTACAATCAGGAAAAAGCAGCTAAATTAAATGTACCAAACGCAGAGGAATGTCCCCCTTGAGTGTTGTAACATTACACATCACATTTTACAATAATTATTACTGCTGCTGCTTTAATGTAAAAGCAGCATTTGGTTAAGGTGCAATTTCATATAATGCTGCAACTAATGATTATTTTCATTATGGATTAATCTCCTATTGAAAATAAATGAAAGATCATCACATGGGAGAAGCCGATGTGAATGAATGAATCAATTTATCAACTTTTAGATTTTAGTTTTACTTGTAAATACTGTAAACATCACAACCCAAGTTCGTTTTAGAGTTTGTAAAAATCTTAATTTGTGAAGTAACCAGTCAGTCAATCGGTCCGATAAATTAAGTGGAGCAGAAATATAAAGTGGGATGAAGAGAAAATACTCAAGTTCAACTACCTCAGGTTTGCACTTGAGCAAATGCGCAGGTGTCCTCCTCTTTACTCCACTGACAGACACTTGAACTGTGACTTACCATCTGGATTCTCTATAGATTTCTCGTAGAGCTCTTTGTATTTCTCAAAGCTGGGGATGTGAGCCTGCTTCTTCAGGTCCTCAGACCCGTGGAAGACGTCTTCCTTCGGGGGTTTGTCTGGAATCATCTCTGAAACGTTTTGTGTCGGACCACACTTCACTACCGGACGGATTCCGTCTATTACACGGACAGATGCTCTCACAGATAATCGCTATCAGCACCGGAGGACCCGCAAGGAGGCTGCACAACCCCCTCCCCCTATGAGCAGCACTATGAATCAATGCAGCTACGGGGTTAGCAGGATGCTAGCAAAGTTCATTCAGACTTCCTTGTTTAGCGGAGTGATTTTTGTTGCTTTTTTGGGTCGATCTTTGCCTGCAAAAGCCGAGGATGGCGCAGACGCGTGCAGCTGCGTTTGTTAAGTAAAGTCCAGGTCAGTTCTGGTGCAGCTCCGGGTGAATCTCTTCGCTCCTGGTGGTAAAGTCCTGCACACACGGACAAGATGAGGGGTGCCCCGCCAAGCTAACAGGCTAAGCTAGCTCACTTCAGCAGCAGAAGAGGAAAACGAGGGAGATGCACTTGAGCGCCGAGACGAGCCCCGCTGTTTTAGCTCTATGGATTTAGTCCGTCTTCAATAGTCACATTTAAAACTTGTTTCCAGTCAGCAGAGTATGTTTCATGCTGCCCGGGAAGGCGGAGGACGACTGTTTTTGTCCCAGCTCTGACACTTCGCTGCTTCTTCTTCTTCTCCAGTCTTTTTCTGAGCTCGACTCTGTTTGGTCCTGACCAGCAGCCAATCAGAGCTCACGATGCATTTACATACTCCTGGAAAGCTCATAATTCAGAGCACTATCAGTAGTAAATGCGACCCCTTGTTGCATTCAAGTGGTTGTCGTAAATGTTTAAAGCATACCACAAAATAATTTTTTTTTTCTGACGGCAGAACTTGTTATTTTGTGAAACTAAAATATGAAAGAATAAGGAGGAGGACCAAAAGTTATTCTTAAAACAGTTCAGGCAGCAGCACACCTCCAAATATCTCCAGTCTTAATACAGGACAAAAAGTTATAATTAAAAGTTCTACAGATTCGTTGGATGTTTTTTCAAACAAAAGGACTTGAAGTTTTCTACTTCAAAATCTGTGACTCTCTTAACTTATTTTTTAGAAACATAAATTAAACTGTCAACATTGTGATGACAGTCTCAGTGTTGTCCAACACTGTCCTCTATGGACATGATTGTGTTTTACACCTGTAGTTGAAAAGGGAAGAAGACCATTTATTTATTAAAAGAAAACAAACACTGAAAAAAAGCATAAAACATTAAAAAAAAATTTTTTTAAATACATAATAAATCTTTTCATTTTCAATTGTATTGAAACATGCCCATCTACCACTAATTAGAGCACTTTAAAAAGAAAAAGACACCTATCCATCCCTCAGCCAAAACCCAACACACACACGCGCGCGCGCGCGCGCACGCACACACACACACCGCACGCGCGCGCGCACACACACACACACACACACATTAAAACACTTTACATTCAAAGGCGTTATCATAAATATCAATATTATTTAGAAAAGTGTGACCAATTTAGCCTGAGCAAACAAAAAAATTAGCTGGTGGTGGACGACCTTAATATCAATATTATAATAATATAATATAATAATACTTTATAAACAGCATGGTTTCCTCGCATGTCTTCGGTGCTCAAGCCCTAAATATCCTTATGTTTAGACTACAGTCTATTGTTGTTGTGTGTATCCGTCTATCTATAACTGTGATCAGCGGCATGAAGGATGGCAGTGAAATTTGGTCTGACAAACAACAGGTGGCAGTAACATTCAACTTTGGAAGGAAACACACTTCCGACAGCAGCAAAACCTGCTGAAGAGAAATGAAAGCAGCCAGTTAAAGACAAAATGAAGTAGCCTACTGTATTAGGAAAGGAGGAAAAATACTACTAATAATCAATGAATCCTGGGTAAAAAGAGCAAATGTCCCTTTAGCACTGCTAAAGTCAAGACAGTCAAATGTGATAGAAAACAATAAAACTGTTTCTTTTTGTTATTTTTCATTCACACTTTCATACAGAAAATAAGAAAAATAAATATTATACACTAAAAATTGGTGGGGGCAAGGGGGTCTACTGGTGTTCACCTTTCTTGTCTGACCCCTGTTGACTATATAAACCTTACATATGACAGTGATGTAAAACAGGAAATACAAAAATATAAGTAAAGTAAAAAGAAAAGTCTTAATACAACAACAAATGAATATAGATAGGAGTAGCCATGTTTCTGCCTTTTTCCTATTACAGGGAATTCTGTGCAGAACTGAAGCAGTGACAGTCCAGAGGCTCGCGCTCTTTTCTGATGTCACAGCGCTGGACCGCTGAAGGTCAAAGGTCAAACACAGGCTCGGACTGAAGGATCATGTGTGACTCACAAGGCTCCTTTGTTCTCTTTGTGTTTAATCATGTTCCTCCTCATTCGCTGCATGTTCCAGTGAAATTATTACACTCAGTATCGTTTAAAACACAGAGGGGCAGATTAATTACAAATACTTGAAATATAAACAAATAAAATCTGTTACTAGCAGTAGCTTCTTTCCACTGGTGGAAATGAACCAAGTACATTTATCAAGTAGTTTATCTATGTACAGTTTTGAGGTACTTGTACTTTATTTAGGTATATCAAAATTATGATATTTTATACTTTTACTCTATGACATTTTACATTTTTACTTGCCTATATTTATTTTACTTAGACCCGCTCTGGTTGGAGTTGTGTTTTTACTGTATGTGAAGTCATCATGTCATAAGAATTATTTATTATATTATTAATAAAGTTGGAAAATGTCCCGAAACAACATTAAAACATTAAAGGTTATGTTACATTAAAAGAAAGTACAAATGTCAGATGTATAATAATCTATATCTCTGATTGGGTAGTCATTGTCTAATCAAACATGCATGAGTAGGAGGACATCTCTGTAAAGCACTTTGGTCAACACCTGCTGTTTTTTAAATGTGCTTTATAAATAAACTGGACTTGACTCTTTGATTCATAGGTTTGAACTTAAAAGATCGTGTCAAGACAAACAACAACACGCCTCCGCCAGTGTGGAAATATTGTTTTATTGTCCGTATGAAACTTGATTCAAGAAAATCGAGTTTAGCAGAATATAACAAACACATCAAAGTCCAGCAGAGAGAAGAGAGGGAGGCCTAGACAGAGAGGAGAGACCAACAGTGTACACACACATCTGCACTGACTGTTGAGGGGAAAGGTCAGAGGTCAGACACCGTCGCCTTTTAAAGCCATTATCTCACACACACACACACACACACACACCTGCTTGACGTTCCAGGTCTTCAGCCGAGCTGTCATCAAACAGAGACATTTAAATCGTGATTTAAATCAGTCAGTAGGCCTCATCATGACGACCGTGTGTTCCCATAGCAACCACGAACTCCGTGAGTGAGTGTGTGAGTGAAAAAGAAACTTGTACCAATTTAATACCAAACAACACACACAAAGTCCTTCTCAGTTAACACTTACAATAACACACTTTACTACTATCATTAAACCAGACAGGAGTCAACACACTATGTGAAATACTTTCTACTACTTCTCTGGAAAAACAGGCCATTGTCAAAACCTCAAAAACAAAAATCTCATTATGTTACAGATCAGACTGGAGAAGAAGCTGGAGCCATGAGAGTGAGTATCATGGCTCATTAGACACAGGCTGTCAGGGAGTCGGTGGAGGGAGGAGGTTACATTGGCACTGTAAAGAGGCCACTGTGTAAAGGGGGGGACATCCACTCCCCTCTGACATTGCATAACAGAAACCGCTCATCTACACTGTGTCCTGCAGTGTGCGTCTGTCCTCAGTCTGCTACGATTTGTCTCGGCATTAACCCACCAAAGAAACATGAACTGGTTTCCCCCACAACTGTCTCACTATCAGGAAAAATAACTTCAATAACTATTGAATGTGGAGTTTTGACACAAAACTTTAACAGGTCAAATCTGTCCTGAGCTGCTGCTGCATCCACCTCAGAGAACCAGATGGGTGGAGTTTAACATATATAAGTCAGATTTTCAATGGCTTGGTTGTGCTTCAGCTTTCAGTGTACATATTACGCTGGCACAGCTGAAACAGTCAGTTAATTGATTGATAAAAGTTTAATCAGCAGCTATTTTGATAATTGATTAATGGTTTGACTCATTGTCCGAGCAAACCTGCCGAGCATTTGCTGGTTGCAGCAACTAATCACTCACTCTGAATGACTTTCTGATCTGGGCATTTGTAACAGTTTATAGATGAAACAATCGATTCATTTAGAAAATAAACTCAAAGATCTTAGCTTAAGGTGTTTTCCCTGGCACAGTCTGCACAATAGTGGGTTTTAGTTACAAAACATTTTCTTTGCACAAACTTAATCCTGACAGTGAGGAGATTTTTTAGGGGAAACTCTGCACATCATCTCCGGTGACCGTTTGCTGTTGTGTTGTCTCTGTACTTCAGCACATTAGATCTGAAAGTGAAGAATGACTTATATTCTGACTTTCAGCTTCAATTTGATGCAGAGTTTAGATTGATATCAGAGGAGCAGCAGGAGAATTACAAATCTGTTTCATGCACAGCTCCAAGAATGTGTTGGAAAAATTCATCGAAATAAAATCATGATATCCTCTCAATGTAAGACTGACACACGCTCTAGGTCCCATATTATATAAAAGGTAGATGTCCATGTGTTCTTTGATTATAAAGCACGTCTAGGTTCTATATTAATACTGTGAAAGTATCAATGCTCTCAGTCCACAGAGAAATGCACAGAGCCTGTATTCAGAAACTGAGCCTTAAAATGAGCCATCATGATGTCACAACAAAGCAGTCACCGCTCTCTGCCATGCCCCGCCCACCTGGACCTACCATCCAACCTCGCAGGATTTGGTTTCTCTGAGTGTTTACCTGAAATCTGCTTTATTTTTATTGGATCACTCAGAAATCTGTCAGCCAATCAAAAGAGAGCCTCAGAGCCTCCTCTCTTCTGATCGGCTAAACAGCAGGGAGCCAGCTTCCTGTCTTCAGCAGTGAAACATGATCACATGAACTGAAGAAGTGACAGACTCTGATAATCTGCTTGGTGGACTTGTCTACATAATTATTTTCCAGCTGTATTCTCCATAAAATTGGGGGACTGTGAGTAGACACGTCCTTCGCTGTTCAACAAATACAGACGTGGAAACTGTCAAATTAAAGCTGAAAGTCAGTCAGCACTTTAACCTCACACTCACCAGCCGGTGTGCTGCAGTACGCAGATTAAAGAACAAAAAAAACATAAGCTACTGCAGTTGCACATCACTACAAGTTTGACTGTGCTTAGAAAAAACAAACTTCAATTCACTCTTTGGAGTGTCGAAAAAGACATTCTGAGAAATGATTTGGAAGTTAGTGGTAAAAGTGGAGATGTGTTTGAGTATCAAGGAAACTAACAGAAAATATATATTTAAAAAAAGAAAGAAAAAAAAAAGAATCAGCCCAAGCACCCTGATTCTGTGCAACATTCAATCTTCCTGATGGAAGTGTTTGTTAAAGGCTCCGTCACATCATGCAGCTACAACATTTCAATACTAAACTGATCCGTTTATCCAAAGATGCACATGCTCAACTCAGCACCCAAAGCCAATTGATCTTTAATTTAATTCTACAGAAAATCATTTTGTACGTCTGCAGCTGTGATGAAAGTCTACATTTATATCACTGTGGAAACAAACAGGTGGCAAGAAACAAAAACAAATAACTCACCAGAAATCCTTCAAATTAAATTCCACTAGCATCACACATCGTGAACATATTTGTTATGTTTGTTTGCTTTATGAGCATCTGATGGAAGACAGGCTGGTCTGCTGCACCCTGACACATCTGAGATTTTGTCCAAAACACCTCCAACATTGTTTATTTCCAGGACACATTAAAAATATGACTGTAACAGTACAAACATTTACCCAAAACAGCAGAGACTTACATTAACGTAAAATAAAAAATATCTGCTTATGAAAAAAAAAAAAAAAAAGTATATTTATGAATAAGGCCATTGATAAAGTTATGTATTCGAACAAGATACTGTTAACAGGGTTTGTGTGAAATCAACACTACACATCTTACATAGTACAGTGGGAGAAACTGGTCTCAAATTAGATCAATAACAATATTAGTATTAAAATTGGTCAATCAGGGCGTGGAAATACAAAAACAAGGGTAAAAACACTTGTCACTGTTGCTAGTTGCTAGTTACTAGTGTTGCAAGTGTTAGTTTTTAGTTTCATATTGATCCCACATCAAAGTTTCATCGATCTGCCTGATGACACGGCCGGGAGAAGCACATACAGCTCAGCCGGGCAGATTCCAGATGATGGTCTCGACTGTGGCGGGCTACATGTGGTGAGCACACCGATCAGCCACAGTCAGAGCTCACAGTGTTTGTAATGTTGGCTGGGGGCTGATTAAAGGCCACTGGTATAAAACAGTGCATCTGCCCTAAAACAGACTTTCAAAAAGAAAAGTAACAAAAAAAAAACAAAACAAACAACAACAACAAAAAGAAAAACGTACAAAACAATCACTGTTGATCGTGCAGTCTTTTTTTTTTTTTTTTTTTTTACTAAACACTGGCATGTTGATCAAAAGACGGCCGTCTGCAAAAGCTTTAAACGTCATCATCTCACATCGAGCGGAGGAGTAAGCCACTTTCCTGGTATTAAATAATTGCACGTTTACGAAGCGCGAAATGTGAACACCAAGGGTGAGTGGGAGCGAGTGGGTGGCAAAAAGACAGCTGATCTGCTACAGGAAAACAGCAGCCACGTTTTCATTAAACAAAACCCCTTTTTTTTCCTCTGTTGAGGTGGCCGGAAAAACAAGTTTCTGCACACAAGTAAAACTTTCCAACAGAGTGATCATTTAGTGAGCGTGAGAAAACAAATATATATATATATTAAAAAAAAAAGGTGACAGGGTAAACCAGACAAACGAAGAAGAAAAAAAATGGAGTGGGAAGAAAAATGTGATAAAACAGTAGCATCAATTTACAAAAAGCTGAACAGGACAAAATCAAAATGGTGTCCTTGGTGGCGACAATTTGTGTGTGAAAAAAAAAAAAAAAAAAAAAAAAGGCCAAGAGAAGACCCGGCTGCTGCCTTGTCCCAGACTAAAGCCTGAGCCCTTCAGCGTCAGCGCGTGTGGTCTACCGGGCGCTAACTCCTCATTTCATATAGCTAACAAACTAATCCTCTACATCTGAAGTTAGCTGTGTTTCTGAAAGCCTGCTGCCTGGGTCAAATTCAATTTTTACCATTTCAAATTGGGACCAGTCAGCAAAAAACAATATAAACTACACCTCAGATTTGGTTCAAAATGCTGCAAAACTAAGTCTTCTAGTCGGGAATGTGTGTGTTTTTTCCTGCTTTTCTTTCCAGCAGATCAAAAATCGGTGTCAACAGCAGAGGCACCAAACAAAAAAACAAACCGTCAGGGTTAGTTTGGGACAAAGTTATTGGTGAACTGACAGCCGGGTCTTCAGAGGAGGTTCGTCACGTTTTGATTTGTTTCAAATTGATTTTTTTTTTCTTTTCTTTTTTTAAACACATACAACCACACACACACACACACACACACATACACACATACACACACACATATACACATACAGAACATCACCGTGTTTTTCACACTGAAGTCCATTACAAAAACCAGATTTACACTGCACGATCTGGTTTTGGGAAGGCTTGGGATTACAGGTGAGGGTGGGAACTGGGGTTCTCGCAGACTGACGGGTGTGTAAAGAGAAGAGGCAGTGACCGAGGCTTTGTCGATTATTCGTAGAGGATGTTTCGGGAAGAGGAGGAGTGGATCTGTACGGTTACGGCGGCTGAAGGCTAGAGGAAGAAGTCCAGCAGGTCGGGATTCGGGTTCAGGAAAGGTGGTGGTGAGGGG
>NW_019525479.1:84278-112894 GCF_002814215.2 Seriola lalandi dorsalis
GGGGGGGGCGTAGGGGGCACAAGTCGAGATCAGGTTTGGTGTTGGATATAAAACCAAACTGGCTGCCTTGGCTTGGGGAAGGATCTCGTTTGTAGACCAGGGCATCTAAGTGAAAAGTTGCTTGCAGTCTTGAATATTAAAACTCCTCCTGCTCCTCAGCATCCGGTATCACAAAACCCTCCTGGAGAGACGGAGACAGAGGGGGAGGGAGGGAGGGAGGGAGGCGGTGAGGAGATATGAGTGAAGAGCACCAGAGACAATTTAGAATAACCTGAAGTTTCAGTTTTGGTGTCAGTGGTTTGAGCTTTGTGGGGAAGTCTGAGAGCCCGGCTTACTTAACATACACACATTATAGCAGTTACAACATAGAGGATCTCAACAGGCTTGTGCTGATTGACAATCAGACCCAATTATCTACGATCGAAGAGAGGATCAACGATTGTTTTTCGTCCTTGTTGATTAAGGAATGAATCCATTATAGAAAAATATCGTCAAGAGTTTTGAAATTTGATCGTGGTTGATGAACTCTGACAAAATGAACACAGATTAATGACAGCAGCTGTGCGGCGTGTTCCCTACACTGACATTTAAAATGACTGATCACACTAACAGTCTGAGACTTATCCAAAAAATGATTTTCAAAACAATCAGGTAAACAACCCCCCCCCCCAACATCTTTATTCATCAGATGTGCACAGGCACTTTGAATACTGTCTGCTCAACATGCACCAGTGAAGCCCTCCAGCCTTTAGAGAGCGAGCTGCATGCCATTCCTCTGCAGGAATTTACACTGGCATCAGCAGTTGTTAACAGCCGAGCAAATGGGCTTTAATCTGGTACTGAACTAAGAATGTATCACAGAGCAGACTCGCTGACACAGGATACTTTAAAGAACAAGCCTGGTGACATTCTATATTTTTGTTAATGTCAACAAATCAACAACACGTTACGTCATCACTCAACACTTTTCCTCTACCCCAGCCAGCTGCTGGCATTCAGCCCCAAGTGAAGACAAAATCTTAAAAAAAAATAAAAAAAAACCTCACAAATTTATCATTTCACTTTTAAAAAGTCTCTGTAACTTCCTGCAGCTGGGCATGACAGTTTTTTTTTTTTTAACAAACCTTATTCAAACAGGAGGAAATACTGCATCTGTTGGGGACTATTCTCTGAGGCGGATGAATCAAATTTTGGTGAGCTAGTGTAGGGATCGACCTACATGGTTTTCTCAGGGTCAAAACCAATTATGAGTAATCAAGGAGACCGACAACTGGTATTTGGAACCGATATGCCAACACAAAACTACTGCTACATAAAGGACACTCGCCGTGGTGTCCAGGTGTCGTAACCAATCAGATGGTGCCGTGGGTGAGACATTGCTCCAGACCACAGAGTGGTGACTAGTGACAGGGACCGGGGACTGCATCAGAGCCAACGCAGCACATTTTTAAAATGAGTTTATATTATTGGTTATCAGTTAAAAAATAAAAACTGCTTACAACAGATGAGACACTCACGTCTGTGGCATAGAGGATGTCTACGATCCTCTGCAGTGTGGGGTCGCCCTCTCCTTCCTTCTCCTGACAAATCAGCTCAATGTTCCGCAGCTTACCAAAATAAAAGTCTCTCTCCTTCTCCATGTCCTGAATGGTAGACTTCAGGATCTCCAGCTACGGAAAAAGGGAAAATATAACATTTTATGTTTTGTTTCGAGTGTTGACAGGCTACTTTTACACCTCCTCTTTCAATACACAAAAGCAAGCTCATTTCAATATTATGTAAAAGTAGTTTAATTTGCTCGTTGTAAAACGAGTTACTTCATGTTTCCATGGTGATTGTTTGGATTTAGTTTTTTCACTGATCAAATAGAGAGGATTTTTTTTTCCCCACAGTGATGTACTGACCTCATTCAGGAGCTCCGCCCTCTCCTCATCGCCTCCTCCCATCCCCGGCTTCCTTGCGCTGACGGGAGCCAACTTTGGCGCTACCTTGGCAACAGGTGGCCTCTGAGGAGCTGAAGAGACACGTAGCAAAAGACAAACTTCACCTTTCACAGCAGGTGAATTGAACCAGGCTTTTCCTGTCATAATTCATTATAAGTTTTAAACTGTTTGACCAACCAGAGCTCTTACCTTGACTGATGGCCTTTTTAGGGGGTTTGTTGAGAGCTGACGTTGCAGCGTTAGGTGTGGGCATGGCGTCCTGGCCCTGCCTCGCCTCCACTGGATCGTACTCCTTTCCGTCATAGTTGGCATCAAAGAACTTCTTAAACCACTGAACAAACTCAAAGTTGTCCTGGAACTTCCCCTTCACCAGTTTGTCCACTGGAATGATCTGTGAGCACAAAGAAAAATATCAATATTCTGTGTTCATTAACTTTATTTGCGCCAAATCATCTTGAAAGAGCAACAACCAATGGGGAAACTAACACTCTAGCTGGCTGACCAATGGAGTAACCTTTTCACTCAGTCATACGGCATTTAGCTGACCCACGGTGTAACTTCACTCAGTCAGCACTATAAACAACACGAAGCCAAAATGTACATTATAATACCAACTGCAATTTACTATCATACAAGATGAAGAAAAACATCAAATCCTCACATGTGAGAAGCTGAGCTTATTTTGAAAAATGACTGGATCAATATATCAATTATCAAAATTTATGCCCGATAATTTTCTTAAACTTAATCGTTTTAGGTCTTCTCACTATAAATTGCAAAAACAAAAATCAGAGTTACAAATATTAGTCAACATAAAATACATAAACATAACGTAAAAATCTATTTTGATACAATTGTATCTAATTGTTTTAGTTATTTTAGAAGTAAAACAAAATGCCAAACATTTGCTGGTTCCAGCTTCTGTGAGAATTCAATTCACATCAGCTGCTGTTTGGTGAGCGTAGAGAGGTGTGTCTGTGTAGGATCATACTGACGACTATCTTCTATGGACAGTGGCTGAGGTTTATGCAAAAAGTTGCCAGATTTGTCACAGAGGGCTTTTTAATAGACACAAAGGTGCCAAGCTACCAACAATGTTTATTTGCGCCAAATCATCTTGAAAGAGCAACAACCAATGGGGAAACTAACACTCTAGCTGGCTGACCAATGGAGTAACCTTTTCACTCAGTCATACGGCATTTAGCTGACCCACGGTGTAACTTCACTCAGTCAGCACTATAAACAACACGAAGCCAAAATGTACATTATAATACCAACTGCAATACTATGAGACTAGATAGTAAAAAAAAATGCTTCATGGTTTATTACCTACCAGGTTTCTGATTATGTAGCTCACTGAAATATCAGTAAGGAAAACTGTTTAAAAATGCCAGTGAGCAAAAAAACATAAAAGGTCCCATATTGTATAAAGGTAGATGTCTTTTTGATTATAGATCAGGTCTAGGTTCTATATCAATACTGTGAAAGTATCAAAGCCTCAGTCCACAGAGAAATGCACACAGCCTGTATTCAGAGACTGAGCCTTAAAACAAGCCGTCAGGACTCTGTAACTTTGTGATGTCACAACAAAGCAGTGACCGCTCTCAGCCAAGCCCCAAGCCCCACCCACCTGGACCCATCATCCAACTTTGCAGGATTTGGTTTCTCTGAGTGTTTACCTGAAATCTGCTATACTTTTATTCGATTGCTCAGAAAGCAGCCAATCAGAAGAGATGCTCAGAGCCAACTACTGACTGGCCGGAATAAAATCACAAACAATGTATGGCTTGTTTGGACGCTCGACCAAGAAAAGGTGTTTGTTAAAAACTAAAAAATGTCTTCCCTGCTGATGCAAACATTAAAATATGGGGCAAGCAAGAATCGAAGCCACAGTGAGGAAATTGGAGAAGCAGTAAAAAGAAAAAAAACAAAACAAAAACAGGAGAAGTCAGTGGGAAAGGCTGATCGGCAAACCCAATTACTCAGCAATGGAGGAAGCTGACATCATTGGACAATACACACTCACAAAGCAGGAATGAGGGCAAAGTCCAGAACACAGACACAATGCCTGGGATTAGGACCCTGAACATGAATACACTGATGTGCTGCACATGTGACAAGGATCTGTGGATAAACGCTGTCCGGGCATTTCAAACAGCACACAGGTCCACAGTAATGACTTAAAACAAATGGACGACAGGAAGGAAGTTGGTCCATGAATTAATTATGGCAACTTTGTCAATAGTCCTGCAAGCAGCTGCATGCTCATTCTGAAAACAGAGTATGAGTAAGCCAAACCTGCCCTGCCTTTTATAATCTTTGTTGGCCTTTCCACAATACAGACACATTATGATGTTATTAAAGCTACATTTCATTTGCTATTAAAAAGCCTCTGATAGCAAAGAGGACAAGGTGAAACCAATGCAGATAGTTGGAGTTTGACTTCTTGCCTCCTTTCAGAGGGCAGCAGCAGAACAATGTGTTTATTTTAAACAAAACAAACTCATTATTTGACTCTAGTGTGCTAGAGAGCATGGCTTAGAAAATACAGTGGAGCATTGCAGTTGTATTTCTGCATATGCACTGCTGTCTCATTGCTTTCCGACAGATGAAAACATTACAGAGGTAACAGTATCCACGGACAGATGAGAGACGAGCAAACAAAGTGCTAATAAAGACAAAATGACTCATGACTGGATCAGCAGAAGCAGCTCAGCTGGTTGGGAGGGGACGACAGGAGCTTCAGTTTGCATGTCAAACAGCAGTGAGGGACGAACGGTGACGTTACTCTTAAAACACTTTCTGACACTCAGTTCTAACAACCAGCCAGTGATCAAGGGTCAAAACACTTTGTTTCCTGTTCTTGTTGTTGTGCAGTTTCAATTTCACAACTCCAACATTTCTTACACGTCTTTATGCAAGAACTTAGACGGTCCTTACAAAACACACCATTATCACCATCTAGATAATTATTCTTTGCGGTGACAGAAGAGTATGTGACAAGAGAAGGGTTGAACTCAAGTATAGTCCCCAACAACCACCACCAGCACCACAGGAAAGAGTGGGTGGACTGCCTCGTAATCTGGACCAAGTGCAAACTAATCCTAAACAATCAGGCAACATGATTCACATTCTCTCTCATTTTCAGTGCTACTGTTCAGAGCTGTAACCAAGTTAAGATTCCATCATCATAATCCAAGTACTTCCTGCAGCTGCTTCACAGTAAAAGCTTTTCACCGGACAACCACTGGAAGGCTTTTATTGTGAAGCAGAAACAGAAAAGGAAGCCTCAGTCAAAGGGGTTAGGGTCTGATATAAAGATTTGGACCTTTCTGGGTTAGCATGGGCAACAAAGTAGTTGTGTCTAAACAGGTGTTGCAGGCACATTAACCTTTCAGTCCTTTCAGTTTTTCAAGTATTTTACATGATTTACATTGATCATGCAATTTAAGTCCAATTGTCCTTGTTTGCCTGAAGCCATGTCCATGTGAAGGTTTATAAAAGAGTTTCACCTTGTGTGATGTAAAAAGACAAATCTATTTCTATTCCACATATTTTCATCATCTCATCGGCAATTTAATTTGAAAAAATAAAGGACAAGCCCAAGAAAATATGAAAATAGTCTGCCATTTTTATTTTTTTTAAAACACAATGCCTCCAGAATTGAGTTCATTTTACATGAACTTTCTTTCATGTAGGAATCATAAAATATCATATCATGTTCTTCCCACAGAGCTCTGCAGGTTCCCTCTAAATATAATGAGCGACAAATAGGTACATGACACAGGTAGCAGACTGAACACGCAGCAAATGACAACTGCATGTTATAAAAAATGTGTTGAATTCTCTTTTGCTGCCCTTTAATATCAGAAATTCCTTCAAATATTTCCAAACCTTCTGTCTTGTAATTTGACATGTAGGTATGTGTGATTACTTACTTTGTCAACTCCCATCTTTTTGAAAGAAACCTGCAGAAGCTTGAAGTTGTGGATGTATTCATGCTCCAGCTTGGCACCAAATTTGACTTTCTTCAGAGGCACAGAGTTGGGGAACAGCATGTCCATGAATTGGCAGTAGGCCGCACCTGGACAAAAAACAAAACAAAACAACATTGCATTACAAATCCTCCATGGTTTTAATATAGTAAAATCGTTACAGGGACTGGGTTGAGTACTGCATGTTTGAAATTGGTGGATTCCTAAAAAAAGAAAATGGTAAAAATAGAGCTCATCTTCCTTTCATGTAAAACTGAGGAGACATTTCTTTATTTAAACATCGATGACAAACAAATCTTCCCATCGGCTCTTTTTTAAACACCTTTCTTCTGTACTGTAGGACAGGAAACAGCATCTGAGAGCAGACCGCCTGGCTCTGGGGTAAATGAGTAGTATTTACAAAACAGGAGTGCCACCTCCTTCACTACTCTGATCATCTGAACTAAATTAAACATAAATGCACATTAGGGCTGGGTATCAAACAGCAATACAGGTCAAATTATTCTGTCTTATAAGTTCTTCAGTTCTTATATGGCTGTTTGTGTTCACACAAAGCTTCCTACGTTTCATCAGAGCCTAAAAACAGTTTAGTCCTGTCAGGTTTGGCCTGTAGTGCACTTAGTTACAGCTCATTTCCTATTTTTGAAATAAAATTATTACAGAAGTGCTAACTCAGTATATCTAAACTACAGAAGATCCAGGCTGTAGACGGTTATTATACAGGTTTTATTTTGTTGTAAGTATATGGTATCCACACCCAGTGGTTAAGTCTTATTTTTATATGAACTCTTCAACTGCAGATGAAAATGCAGTTGACTAATATATCTGTCCACCTGGGATTAAGTCAAACTGTGCTGCTATCTGCTGTTCTGACAGGCCTTTTAATTACACATTTAAAAACTGAGGGTTTAAACATTAACATCTGCAGAGGTACAACACATGCTTGCACAGGCAGGTCGGTGTGAAACAAAGGTGTGAAAGATATAAGGGAGTCATGGGGTTAAGGCAATGGCACAAAATGTTCCTGTTGGCCTCCATCACCATTTGAGCCTGCCATGGCTGATGTTCCTTACAGGCTGTGCAGGTGGCTTTATGGAGTCAGTTACCATCAATATTATATCTGCTTACACCTGTCTAACCATAATAAAGTGCTGATTCAGTGGTGCTGTGTAACTGTACTGCGATATACAGAGAGCCGTTTCTGTTATTTAACCTAACGTCATTGATGTTAAACGGTTTTTAACAAAAAAAAACCATCAACCTTAATGAAGGTCCCATTTATTCCACAACTGAATTTGAATGCGTTCGTTTTAGCTAGGTGTACCTAATAAAATGGCACCTGAGCCTAAGTGCACAGTGTGCAGTTTGTTAAGTGTGATTAATTACAGTTAAAATTTGAAACCAGGCAAGTTTACATAACATATAAATGAACATCTGTTACATTAAAGCCTTTGCCAAAGTGTTGACACAATGCTGATTCAGCCAATCAGCTCCAGGTAAATTTCTCTGTAATCTGCAGTATACGAGAGGTTTAAATATGTTGTCTGTTATGACGTCCCCTCATCGGCAGCAATGCATTTTACATCAACCAGCAAATACTGGTTTACCAGAGGTGAAGACGGTAGCAACGGAGACAAGAGTTGGCTACAGCAGCTAGGAGTGAGAAAAACCTAAGAAACGTCAAAGAGGAGTTTCTGATGCTCCAGATAAAAACAAAGAATCAGTCTGAAAGAGAAAGCGATTGAGAGCAAAGAAAAACTAGTGATGGCTTTTCCTCAGTGAAGAATCCCATTTGTCTAAGTACTCTCACTGCCTGAAGGGGGAATCAAAGGATCCACGCTGCACGTTTAAGCTGCAACATTTTGTTTATAATTTGATGAAACAAAGCCTCAACCTTAAAGAACATGTTTTACTGGCTCATCTTAAAAACAGAGGCTTCCGTGGTGACTGACCTGCTGTGAACCACAACGCAAATGAAGTCACACAATAATGCAAAGTCTCTCACATGCTCACACCCTCCATTCCTCCAACATGAGCACTCAATCCAGGAACCGTTTCAAGAGGTCTCATATTGAAATACAGATAATAAGAGAGAAAATTAAAACATATTTCTTACCTGAACACAACATTTCAATCTTGGTGAGGTTCATCTGTAGAGATTCATTGATCCAGACCAGCATGTCATGACGACTTAGGTTGTCGCTGGTCACTGAGGTGGAGTACACGTTCACAGCCATTGTCGGTCACCTGCCAACACGAGGAGAAGACAGACGTCAGGCGGAGAGAAGCGTTTACGTGATGACGGTTCATATGCTTTACCAGCCACTCTGAAACATAATTGCTCCCAGCCAAAACACACACGCACATGGTTGGTGGCTCAGAGTTCATTTGCATCCTTGACACTGTGTCATTATTATGAGGCATTTTCCACTTTACACTGGCTTGTAAAAAACATGACCAAGACCTTCCTAATGCACAGAGACATGCAAAGCAACTTTGGTTAATACTTCAGAAATTATTTGTGTGGACACAAAATCTTAGATAAACAAAGGCCTACACCCTTCATTCTGCGGTAACACTGGGGCTACAGCTAATGAGTTGCTAATTCTTTCTGTAAAATGTAAAGTCTGTAAAATATCAGAAAATGTAGAAAAAATGGGCATCGCAATGTCCCAAAGCCCAAGCTGACATCTTCAAATTCCAAATAATTAAAATATTTGCTAATTAATCTTCTGCTGAGCAATTAATCATTCCAGCTGTAGGCAAAAAAATAAAACACATAAGCCATTTAGATTTACTATAAAATAATCACATGATTTATAGAAATTGTTCAATTTTAGCATCCAAGTTAACATTACATTTTAGATCTATTTGTAGTTACCTTGTAGAAACCTAACAGCCCAGCCTCTGCCTTTTAGACAATACTAATCATTCAACACACAACTACACTGAGCACAGAACAGACACACCCAAATCAATACCTTATAATAGGAACCACAAGCATTTGTCTTTAACTACAACTACCCGATACAAAGTCATATTCTGTTGGATGATTGCAGCAGTGCTGCCAACTACAGAAGTCAGAAACTACAAGAGAGAGATTGATGAGAAGTCATATGTGCACTATAATCATTTTGCACATACAGTATACTGTATATAATGACTGTCGCCACAAGGGCTCTGGTTACAACAGAAACCCTCATCCACAGTCCCTGCTGCTGTAGCTCATCTCAGGTCAGGCAGGGCCAGTTATTTCCTCAACAGCTGAGAGCAATAGCTGGAGGCTTAACAGGAATAACAGTTCTCTTCAGACGTAGTCGACTATTGTATTTGGATGCGCAAATAATCTGATTGTGGTAGGTGATTTCTCATCTAAATGAGAGATAACGCAAACATTCGATCATGTGTTGGTGAAAATATTCAATCATATGAGCAGTTGTCTTATCAAGAGATTGTTAACGCAGGCTGTGTTGCTGATTTTTTAAATGAAAATGTTTAACTTTGACCTCTGGTTGCCACTGTTCAACAACTAATGGATTCTACGATGGATTAGGATTTGTTTTCATTATTGATTAATGTGAAAATTATTATTTCAATAAATCAATCCTTTAGTCAAACAGTAGAAAAAAGTGAAAAATGGCCATCACACTAATCCAGAGCACAAGGTGACATCATTAAATGACTTGTTTTGTCCCAACACCAGTCAAACACTCCTAAATGTCCTAAATGGATTAAGCACTGTTGAGAAATAAAAAGCCCAACACTCCTCTTTCAAATGAACCTGATTCAAAGAACAGCTACTCAATAATAAAGTGCAGGTAAACTAACACTACCACTACCCTCCCAGGGTAGAGTTTTTCATGCTAAATTAAAGAAACATTCTTTGTCTCTAGCTTCTCAAATGTGATAAATTTCTGCTTTTCTCTGCATCATATCATTGTATATCTAATAAATTTGGGTTTTGGGCTGTTGGTTGGACAACACAAAGTTTAATACTGAAGTTAATATTAATATTGACCCACTGAATGTTGCCAGAGGGTTTTGACATCATTAGTCTTAAGGCTATTTAAAATCCATTTTTACCTGTTATATTAAACATTTACTATTAAATTTTATTTTTGACAAAAACACACATCCATAAATGAATTTCAGATAGACGGCAAACTCGAAAAAGAACGTTCAGAAAACATTAAATTCAAGTACTTTAATAATCTGTGTTATATTCTTGTCCATTGTGGTGCCTAAACACTAAATTTGTCAATTTTTTTCTGAAACTCAGAGCACTAAAGGATGGATCGAGAAAACAATCGGATTTTGAACAATGAAAATAATCGATAGTTGTAACTATACTTAATAATATCCCGGTTGACACAAAGTAACAGCAGCTAAATGCAACAGGGCCCGTTCAGAAACTTGGAAGCTACCGTTAGCAGCAGTTAGCCAAGTCATAAGCAGCTTAGCTTCCAAAAAATTAGCTTAACCATGCGGCTACCCATCGGACTGTATGGTCCGTTAACCAGCAAGCTACCATCTGACAGTTGAATCCATTAGCTGCCAATTTACTTTTACTGGCGACGAAGATGAAGCTAAGACTAGCTACGTCTCTGTCGCTGGCTAAACACGCCAGCCGGCTTTCGTGAGTCAGTTTATCTCACAGACATGAAGCCGTTTCCCCGCCCTGAACCCACCGAGCATCGCGTTAGCTTTAGTTAGCTTGTGATTAATAATGCGACAAACCTTTAGTTTAAGAGTCCAAATCTCTGGATTCGTCAGTATTTCAACCAGCACGAACAGCGGGCTGTTATATTCTAAGCCTCGCCTGAGTTAGTTGGTTAATTCTGGGATCAAACTGGCGCATCCCGGTTCTGCTCCTTACAAGCTAACACGTTAGCTAACAGAGCTTAGCCGCCACTTCACATGCCGGCTAATAAACGGTACCGTGAGAGAGCGTCGTGAAACCTACCGAGAGTCGATCGCCTTTCACAGCTCTTGGACACGATGATTTATTTTTTTCGGCTGCAACTCTGTGTCATAAAAAGCCAATCTGTGCTTGTTTCGACGTTCTCGCCACTTCTGCTTTTTCTTCTCTTCTTCTTGGCAGTTCACGTTCAGTGTACCGGCAGCGGAAGGACTGATTTCATGACGTCAGGACGAGACGGGTAACGCCTAAATGTGACGACGGCGATAAAATAAAATAAAATAAAATAAAATAAAATAAAATAAAATAAAATAAAATAAAATAAAATAAAATAAAATAAAACAAAATAACGATGGCGAGATATGTGTTATTTACGGATAATCTCATCTGAATTTAACTGGAACAAAACCTGATCTGGAATTTACTGTAATGATTTTTGGTTACTAATAAGATTAGATAAGTGTCTTTTATGATCATTCATCACACCTTGACGGTCTTTTTGATAAGATTTAACAATGACATTGATGTTAGTTGTTTTTGTGAACTGTGCCCTGAAGATTTAAATAATTTATTTATGACCTATCCTCATTCTCACAAGTTCTTTCTATTGCACACCTACTGTTTGGTTTTACTAGTTATTTTTGTTGAAGTCAATGAGTTTCATATGGTCAGTTAGATTTAATTGAAAAACACACATCCATAAATGTATTTGAAATAGTTTGCAGATATGCAGTTGTGAATATCAGTGCTGACCAGTGAAGTTAGGATTGACGGCATAAATGACACAAAGATCCACTGTGATATGCAGAATTAAGTGTTGTTGGAAACCATGATCTCCCACTATTGTGAGTTTAAAAAATGCTTAAACAACAGGGATTTGAAAAAAAATGAAGTGATATGTACTTTAATGTAATTGTAACCATGGCAAACAACAGGGAAAATGCCTTGTTACCTTGTGTTAAGCCTCTTCCTGTTTAGCCCCGATCATGACATCTTTAAGTGATGAATCTTGAAGAATCATGGAAAGACTGCATGTATTTGTTAGTTACCTCATAATGTACTGACATTATACATGAAAGATATTTCACCTGACTGAGTAATTGTGTACATGTGCAATAAGTACTCCTATTCAGTGGTGATGAGTTGTATGCCCCCCTTGACACAACTATATGAGTCCATGGACCCAACCTGCCTACCTGCCTTGTGTCAACAGTCCAGGCTGGTGGTTTTGGTATAATGGTGTGGGGAATGTTTTCTTGGCAAATAATAGGTCCCCTAATACCAATCAATTGTTGTTTGAATAACACAGCCTAACTGAATATTGTTTCTGACCGTGTGCATCACTTTGGCCACAATTTACCCAACTTCTAATGGGGACTTCCAGCAGGATAATGCAG
The DNA here is from genome assembly GCF_002814215.2 of Seriola lalandi dorsalis. Lineage (NCBI taxonomy): Eukaryota > Metazoa > Chordata > Actinopteri > Carangiformes > Carangidae > Seriola > Seriola lalandi. The sequence goes on from NW_019525479.1 coordinate 96,532, forward strand.
CATGTCACAAATCAAAAGCAAACTGGTTTTGATTGGATGATGGATATACTATGGGGTTTAAGTCTGGGCTTTGACCAAGGACAGTCATAGACTGTGACTTCAGCGTTGTCTTGGCTGTATGTCTCAGGTCATTGTGGTGTTGAATGGTGAATCATTGCCAGTCTCACATGTCCCCTCTGGAGCAGTTCCCCCCCCCAAAGTCTCCATGTGGTTAAATTCTTACAATTGATACAACTGGGTTTGTGGCTGAAACTCAATGCTCTTCAGGTTTAAATTAGAGCACATTTAGAAAGATTGGCATAGGGAAAAGAGTACCATTGGCAGGTACAGTATTCTGGTAGTCAACAGATTTACTGCAAATTATTTGACCAGGATAAATTACATGACTCACCACAAAGTGTCAAACACCAAAGAATTTTTAGGGTGCATCACAAAGAGTTCCAGGAGGTCAGTATAAAAACTAGAAGATCTTCCAAGCCCAGTATAAATGAGGGACTTACAGTAAAATCCTGTCATTAGACTGAGTTTGATATAGTTCAGGGAACCAGTCTAGGGTAAAAGTGATATAAGATGGGAGCTAAACAAAGGCCTTGTAGATAAATCACATCTTTCAGACAGGAGACAACCCAGCTTTCATATAATGCATTGATAAGTACTATGAACACCAGTAACAAACCTAAAGGCAGAATGCACATCCAAGACATATCTATAAATCACATTACCATAATGTTTGGGGAAAAAAAAACCCCACTCGATTTCCTGACAAGATTGTCTATTTTTGAATGAATTTGTCATCTATCCAAATACCAATATGAACCATTGTAGGTAAACACATTGTTATTTAACCTGTTAATTTCCAAAACCTATTTGCTGGAATAAAATAAGGAAACAAATAAAGTTAAGAATTTTATTCAAAGCAGAGAAAGATACAGCAGGTACATGCAGACATCTGTGATGCACAATGAACTCTTGCATGGTTCCTCAAACCTTTTCCTACTTTAAAAAGGGATTCTCAGTGTGACCGTGTCAGATCCTGATATACATGTAGTGACACTAAAGCTCCAACATCTGAAGTGTCTCCACTTGCTGCTGCTGCTGCTCCTCCGCTTCCAGCTGCCTTCACTGTGGCTTCACCAGCAGCTTCCTGACCGATTGTGAGCACCTTTGGTCTGTTCTTAGGTTGTTTTACAGGTGTCAGGTCATTGGCCGCCATGATGGCCGTCGCATTGTCGTTGGCCACCATGATGGCTGTCACATTGTCGCTTATGCTGGCTGTCACGTTGTCACTGGCTGCCATGATAACTGTTGCATTGTCATAGGCCGCCATGATGGCCGTCACGTTGTCACTCATGCTGGCCGTCGTGTTGTCGTTGGCCGCCATGATGGCTGTCGCATTGTCACTCATGCTGGCTGTCGTGTTGTCGTTGGCCGCCATGATGGCTGTCACATTGTCGCTCATGCTGGCTGTCACGTTGTCACTGGCCGCCATGATGGCCGTCGCATTGTCACTCATGCTGGCTGTCACGTTGTCACTGGCCGCCATGATGGCCGTCGCATTGTCACTCATGCTGGCTGTCACGTTGTCATTGGCAGCCATGATGGCCGTCGCGTTGTCACTGGCCGCCATGATGGCTGTCGCATTGTCACTCATGCTAGCCGTCACATTATCACTGGCTGCCATAATGTTTGTCGCATTGTCACTGGCCGCCATGATGGCCGTCGCATTGTCACTCATGCTGGCTGTCCACGTTGTCACTGGCCGCCATGATGGCCGTCGCGTTGTCACTGGCCGCCATGATGGCTGTCGCATTGTCGCTCATGCTGGCTGTCGCATTGTCATTGGCCGCCATGATGGCTGTCGCATTGTCACTCATGATGGCCGTCGCATTGTCACTCATGCTGGCTGTCACATTGTCACTGGCCGCCATGATGGCCGTCGCATTGTCGCTCATGCTGGCTGTCACATTGTCACTGGCCGCCATGATGGCTGTCGCATTGTCACTGGCCGCCATGATGGCTGTCGCATTGTCACTCATGCTGGCTGTCGCATTGTCACTGGCTGCCATGATGTTTGTCGCATTGTCACTCATGCTGGCTGTCACATTGTCACTGGCCGCCATGATGGCGGTCGCATTGTCACTCATGCTGGCTGTCGCATTGTCACTCATGCTGGCTGTCCCATTATCACTGGCTGCCATGATGTTTGTCACATTGTCACTCATGCTAGCTGTCACATTGTCACTGGCCGCCATGATGTTTGTCACATTGTCACTCATGCTAGCTGTCACATTATCACTAGCCGCCATGATGTTTGTCACATTGTCACTCATGCTAGCTGTCACATTATCACTAGCCGCCATGATGTTTGTCGCATTGTCACTCATGCTAGCTGTCACATTATCACTAGCCGCCATGATGTTTGTCGCATTGTCACTCATGCTGGCCGTCGTGTTGTCGTTGGCCGCCATGATGGCTGTCGCATTGTCACTCATGCTGGCCGTCGCATTGTAGTAGGCCACCACGATGGCCGTCGCATTGTCATAGGCCGCCACGATGGCCGTCGCATTGTCGTAGGCCGCCATGATGTTTGTCGCATTGTCACTGGCCGCCATGATGGCTGTCGCATTGTCACTGGCCGCCATGATGGCTGTCGCATTGTCACTCATGCTGGCTGTCGCATTATCACTGGCTGCCATGATGTTTGTCACATTGTCACTCATGCTAGCTGTCACATTGTCACTGGCCGCCATGATGGCTGTCACATTATCACTGGCTGCCATGATGTTTGTCGCATTGTCACTCATGCTAGCTGTCACATTATCACTAGCCGCCATGATGTTTGTCGCATTGTCACTCATGCTAGCTGTCACATTATCACTAGCCGCCATGATGGCTGTCGCATTGTCACTCATGCTGGCCGTCGTGTTGTCGTAGGCCACCACGATGGCCGTCGCATTGTCGTTGGCCGCCATGATGGCTGTCGCATTGTCACTCATGCTGGCCGTCGTGTTGTCGTAGGCCACCACGATGGCCGTCGCATTGTCTCATGCTAGCTGTCACATTATCACTAGCCGCCATGATGTTTGTCGCATTGTCACTCATGCTGGCCGTCGTGTTGTCGTAGGCCACCACGATGGCCGTCGCATTGTCGTAGGCCGCCACGATGGCCGTCGCATTGTCGTAGGCCACCATGATGGCCGTCGCATTGTCGTAGGCCACCACGATGGCCGTCGCATTGTCGTAGGCCGCCATGATGTTTGTCGCATTGTCGTAGGCCGCCATGATGTTTGTCGCATTGTCACTGGCTGCCATGATGGCTGTCACGTTGTCACTGGCCGCTACGATAGCCGTCGCATTGCCGTTGGCCACCATGATGGCTGTCACGTTGTTGCTTTTGCCCTCTCTTGCTCCGTTCATGGGTTGTTGGACAGATGTCAGGTGGCCAACCAATACCTCAGCTTCCACTTCGTTAGCTTCCAGTTGTACTGAAAGAGAAAGACATTTGATAAACGATTTATGACTAAAGCAAGAAATTAGATGTTTGACTCATCTAAACTTTAACACTCCTGAAGTAACTCACTAACTAAAGACTTACAGCAAACACTTTACTTGGTTTTGACCTACAAGACAAAATAACTGGTCTTCAGTCCAGTGAAGATTTGTGTAACAAAGGCAGCTGTAAACTTGACATTGTAGAGTCAATATGGTTTAAGTAGCACTCTGTTGGAATCACAGTATGGGGCAATTACAAGCCTGGCAAAGCATTAAACTGAAATCTACTTTACCACATTGTGAGGCTAAGAACTGAGGTTTCAGAGAACCTGCTCACCTTCTTTAGCATGTTGCTCCAACATGGACTCCAATGACTGATAAAGTCCAAGGGCCTTCTTAATGGAAAGATCATTGGGAAACAGATCTGGGACCCAAAAGAATTTAAGTTAGTGTCAGAAAATTGCTTAGAAAAGATTATGTCCATAATGTTCTTACCGTTCATGCTCCTGCGCAGTCCATCATCATATTTTTCATTTGTGCCACCAACTGGCAAACAAGAGCCTGTGAAAAGTACACTTGCTGTTAATTCAATGTTTGAGATATTTTATGGCACAACAGAACGTACCTGTTACAGCTCAGAGACAAGTCAGGAATTGAATGTTCAAGAGGTTGTGCTAAAACATACTCCACTCACCAAAAGTTTGACTACAATCATTTAACCTTACTTTTACATTAGATACACTCCACTGACAATTTGTTAAACACAAGCTTCAAACAGAAAGACTCTAAAAACCTTTGGCAAGCCAGGCAGTCAGCACACAAACAACCAGGGCCCAAACTTCTCCCATGGCTCCAGTCACGAAGGAAAAAAAAAAGTAACTTCACCTCGAGGTTTTAAGAGTTCCTCCATGCAGGTGGCACAGGTGTTGCCACTCAGCTCTGATTGGGTCTCTCTCCAGTCACTGCTCGTTGAGATTCAGCCTGTGACAAGCATGTGACACAAACAAATGTTTACTTATTTCATAGTACTTGTTTTGGATGTATATTAAGCAGCAATTCTAATATTAAATACAATCTTTCTTTATGCCCAAATACTGAGAAAGAACCTTAGCAACGGTGGAAAAAAAGGAAGAAAACATAGACATTTAAAACATATCCTCTTCAGACGGCCACGGAAACATAAAAATGCTTAAACTACAAAAAATGAACCCTCCCACACCGTCACTGTGCTTGCAACATGGTCCTTATTTTCTCTTATGGTGGAGTGAGTTATGCTGGAGAAATAAAGACTGATAGCAAAACAAATACACCCCTCCCTTCAGTGCTCCTTCAAACTCAATTCCCCCCAAATTCATGTGGATGCAGCCTTTTAAGACTGAGGCCAAATCACCACAATAGTGTTTCAGTTGCGTATGTGTGCAATAGTCCAAAAAGACTACATTGAACCCTTATTATTTTGGTTTTCATTATTAGAGGTCCAAGCAGGTCCATATGCTACCATAGTTGTATTTTAAACCTGACCAATGGGGGGTGCCACAAATGCCACTAGAATAGTATAGAAAATATTTGAAAACCTGGTGGACAGTTTCACCAAAATTGGTGTGTAGCTGAAATCAGTTCTGCCAACATTAGTGTGAACATGAGGGATATCGGGGGTTAAGTCGTTATTGGATCATGTTCTGTGGATACTAGATTTAAATGAGAGAAGAGATGTAAGATAGTTTGGAAGATTTAACAGTTGAGCTGGTTATTTCTTCTTGACTGTAAGGAGGTCCAGCAAGTTTGGCTGATTCAGCTGCTTCTTACTGATAAGTGCAAAAGTTATAACTCATGAATTACATACAAAGGAGTGTTTATATCTTTAATTCATTTTCTATTTTTGTTGCAGGATTTTACAGAAATACAGGTCTTGAGTCCACCACCACCAAAACAACAGTCCTCAAAACACATGTTCACGTTACAATCATCAGTCAGGATATCATGCATTAGTATTCTATACAAGAATCAGTCATTTAGGACATGAGGATTATTCATCATAAAGTATAAAACATTTGATATTGTGGTCACTTCCTACAAACATCTGAGGTATCAGGTTCAATAACTTGTCAGTATTGGACAACAGGTGATTAATGTGTTGTGTGTGTTGTTTGCTATAGTAAGGAAAGCACCAGTGTTACTATTAACATTACTGATGGTTCATCAAAACGTGGTACAGATGATTGTTATTCATCACTATGGCTTTGTTATCATTTTGCACCAAAACAACATAAAGGCTCTTGAGGGTCTTTGTGTCCATCACAGTTTTGTTGGTGTAAAAGTGGCAGAGCACACACACCTGCCAAAAGGCAACAATGCAGCAAAAAACAATCAATACAAATGCAACACGTCCTCCTAAACACACACAATCAAGGTTACACTCAGTTACTTTCCATTTCCCTGTAGGGCTGCAATGATTAGTTGATTAACAACAGGTAATTCATTAATTCACACCTTTTTGGTCATTTTTTTTTTTTTAAACAAAAATGCCCAAACGGTCACCTAATGGTGCAGTGGCATCTCTTTATCTTTTTGGCAGAAAAACAAGTATCAGTTGCAGCCCTACTTTCCTGATTAAAAAAAAAAAAAAGAACAATACAAACATATACAAAACGTTGGAAAAAAGAGTTGAAAATAGATGATAAAAGGTCTTAGGGTTGGTGTTTGAACAAAAGTCTTTTTTTTGTTTTAACCTTTTATCAACTATGATGGTTCGATTAGTTTTGGCACAGGAAATAGGAGAAAGGCAATGTCTTTTAAAAACGTTTAAAACTGCAGTAGACGCACGTTTTGTTTTTGTCCTGGAAACATGATTCAAATATGACAATAAAGCAGCGAGGCAGCTCCCAGGTCTGCTCTGTTTGAAATGATCCACACATTAACATCTTTAAAAAAATAACTCAAATGTAGCAGTGGTAAAAATGTCTTTTTAACATGCACCATAGAACAATGATTTTTTTGTGTTCATTTAAAAATGGTTAAAAACTTCAAATACCTGATGTAGGCACGATCTCATAATTTCCATGTTAAATACAAACGACACAAATAGTTTAGACGGTTACTGGCCACAAAGGAAGGAAATCATCTGAATTTGATCAGTATGCAGCACCATTCATTTTGACACTGGTAGACCTCTCATCCTGCAAAGTTTTCTGGAGGGAGCATAATCTGCCATTTTCTACCCAAGACAAAGAGCGGCTTTGGGGCCAGCGTGACTGTTACACACAGGAACTACATGTGTGACATGATGCAAGAGACTCGGGGGCACATCAGAGACAAAATGGCCCCGAGGCAGCAATCCACAAAAGCCTGTCTGTGAGCTGGCCTTTTAAAAATAGGAGACTGAATACAGAGACCATTTATGCTCCATCTACTTCTTATAAGACATATGGAGGGAAAACCCTCCGTGCACGCACATCTATGCATACTACACTACATATAACATAACCAACTTCCCCCTATCTCAATTGCTGCAGGTCTGGAGAGGGAGGGGAGGATATGGAGGTGGAGGTAGCGTTGGTGATGGTAGTGGATGTGGTCAATAGCTCTTCACAGGCAAAATAGTCCTTCAGGGGAGCGAAGAGGTGACGGATGACTGGCACACTCCACGCCTTCCCCAGCACCTTCTGCCTCTGCTGCCGGTTCATGTTCCTCACGTCGGTGTAATGTTTGGGGAAACCAAAGATTCTGGTGAGGAATGAAGGAGAAGGAAGTGTTAGCTAAAATCCAGATGTTTTCATTTTGTAAAGTGCGTGAAAAAAGAAAAACGATGACACATGCCCGTCAACATGTAGATGTTCCGACCCAGCACTCATGGGTCAGACCATACAAAGTGTATAATGATTAATAATAATAATTATTGCTGTTATTATCTTTCTGTTACTGCCGCTGTCATTATTATTATTACTACCATTATTGCATGGTCCCTCTCTCTCTCTCCCTGCTCTATTTGAAAAGTGCCTTGAGATACTTCAAACTCGTCTTTTGTTTGGATCTCGCCTACACACCTGTAACGTTTAGTGACTGCAACTTGTGTGTTGGTTATGTTTGTGTTGCTATCCAGCAGCTTCACCATAGTGGGAACACAGCAAGTTGAAAGCGAGGGGTATCCGTCAATAAAGAACTTCATTAACAAGTTTCTAGATGGAGACGAGGGCTATTTTCAAAAAGATGAAAAACCGCAGCCCTCTCATTTATTTGAATGAGGCCTCTCCATCAACGCAGCGTGGTTGTCTGTGCAGAGCGCTTCAGAACAAGAACTGCAGCAAATACAAAGAGAGCCAACTGACTGAAAACCGACGTCATCCATGAAGACACTGTGTGTGGTGCCAAATGAAATATGTCAACTGCAGATTCCTGGCATTTTGTAATGTGAACGCTTTATTTCTAGTGTTTGACAAGTGATCACCGAAATAAAAGTTGAAATTATTTGACGCTTTCCAGAACTCCTGCCTCAGACTAAATTTAACTTGCTGTGCATTGTTTTTGTGTCTGATCATCCTTCACACTCGTGGGTCTGCTGCAAACTGGGAGCAGAGGAGTTGGCTGATACTTATCCAGCTTTGGCATTAGACTGCTGTGTTTGGTTTTATGTAAATAATACAATCTCTGCTCAGATCGAGTACAGCATATATCTGATGCTGTGAGAGGAACATTCAGCACATTAACAAAGATCCTAAAGTTTTCAGCCCAGAAACACCTGACTGCAGTTACACAAAGTTCAGGACACAGCAGTCACAGGCTGCAATGAGGAAAAAACACACACACACACACACACACAAACACACACACACAAATGTATTAAATGAACCTGTGAGCAGACGAACATACATTTAGTGGATAAGAATGAAACCAGTAGACATGCATTATTGTTTAGTATGCTGGCATTTAACACACACACACACACACTCACACACACACACACACACACACACACACACACACACACACACACACACACACACACTGATGCCTACTTTTCTAGTTCAGTGATCCAGAGGTTGTCCTCTTTGCCGTTCTGGACGACAGGCAGCAGAGACACACCTTTTCCCTGCTTCAGAGAGTTTGGATTGGTGGTGATCGTCCTCACCTTTGCGACCTGGAACAAAAACAACATGTAGTAGTAGTTAACATCGTAATCAATATTGTTAAAATTACACAAAATGGAAGGAATGAGATGGTAGATGACAAAAAGAACTAAACAAAACTGAACCCGCAGGTCCGGTCACTGACCCTGGCTTCTCTACCAATCTCTAAACAGTCCTGAAGATTCAGCTTGTCACTCTGGGAGGCTATGATGGGTCTGATGGGAGATAAGCAGCAAACAGGCAAACTTTATTCATGCAGCATTTATAAAAAAGATAAGTTCCAAAGTGATTTACAAAATGGACAAACAAGAAAGAATGAAATAAAAGACAGACAAGATAATATATACAATCATGGATTACTGAACAGGTTTATCGGGCACAGAGCCACGTATCAGAAGACTCAGGGGCCCGTGGAACAGAGCCTCTGTTTGAAATCTACCTGTTTACTGTGAAAATAAGTCAAACAACCACAAGTAAACAAAATGAATAAAAATAGACACAAAAATAGACACAAAACAAAAAGACACAATCAAGAAGCAAAGAGACACAAAACGAAAACAAAGTCACAAAATTAGTAACAAAATAGATGCAAAAAAATCACAGAGTCACAAAACCACTTGTGTCTATTTTGGTCTGGGCATCTTGTTCTTATGCAAATGGGATGGGGAGATTTTTACAGGTCTGTGCACAGGTGTCCACTGTGTCATTAATTCATCTTTGTGTAAAATGGAAGAGCAGGAAGTGTACAAACCAAAAAATACAGATGTAAAATTCAAGAAAAAGCCTCACACACACAATTGATTTGTTACATATGAAGGATGTGACATAAAAACATTTCATGTTTTAAAACAAATGCTTTTTGCTTTCACTGACACCACTACTACATCTGGAAACTATTAGTTGTGAGTAATTTAACTCTTATAATTCACGATTAATTAAATGTCTTACCTCGTCATCCCGGGGATGTTTCCCCAGAAGTAACGAGCTCTGTGTGCTGGGCTCACTTTGACTGCATCCACCAGCACCGGGTTACACTGTCGAAGAACCAGAGAGAAGCAACAGTCAGCTCAGTCTTTCTGAGTTTAGCACCTTAGTTAAAAATAAACAGCAGAGCAACAAGGAAGGAAGAAAAACAGGGTGGAAAGAGAGGAAAGAAACAAATAAATGGATAGAGTAGAGGAAAGGAGATCGAACGGAGGAAAAGAAACCAAACAGGACTGAACTGGACAAACCTCAAGGAAGCGGCAGATGTTGACTTTGTCATGTGTGTTCATGAAGACCACGTTCTCGAACAGCCAGAAGAACGGCCGAGGGTCTCCCTCTTTGGGCTTCAGCAGCTGAAGGATGCGGTAGTACTCAAAGAAGAGCCTGCCGGTGCCCTCTGCCAGAGAGAGGAGAGAATTACAGCAAAGAGCAGAGGCCTCTGCACTGACACTTTTATACTGGTTTCAAACACTAATATCCAGCATCTGCATAACAACAGGATCAAAGCATTGCAGAGGCCAGTTTAGGGCGGGAAAAGTATTTACTCATCAGGTCTGAAAATAATGATTATTTCATCAACGCAGTCTGGGTATCATCGGATCGTTTGTAATTCATTTGTAATTTAAAAACGAAAAGAAATGTAAGTCTGTTGTTGTTTGGGTTTTTGCAAATTCATTTTTAATTTCTCATTTAGCAGAGACAGTAGATCGGTGGACAGACAGGAAGACTATTCAAAGTATTTGAACAGTATTCTAATATAAGAAAGCACCTTTCCAGATGGAATCAGCGACTATTTGGCATTTCAATTTGGTCGTTATTAACACAATGAATCAATTTTTAATTGTTGACAATCAATTTATTTAAAGCTGACATGCTACTTACCATAGAGGCCTTTTCTGAGGGGGTTGACGATGGAGAGGTCGTTACAGGGGCTGCCACCGATCAGCAAATCAATCGGACCCCACTGCTCGATCTGGATCGTCAGAGAAGAGCAAAGAGCTGGTTTAACTCACTATTCAACCAAACGCCGTTTCAGTTACATGTTGCAGATCAACACTCAGCTGTCAGTTTGTGTGTGTGTGTACGTACGTCATTCTCTGTGATGAACCGGACATCACCAACATGGAGGATCTTCCCGTCGTGGTTGACGGTCCCCACGGCAACTGAATCCTCACAAACTTCTGAGGCAACGTATGTCTGGACTTTAAAGCCAAGCTCCTTCAGAACCAGGTAGCCTGAGAAAACACAGACACACACACATTCATACTGTAAGCTTCTAACAGACAACAAGTGTCAGAAAGTAAACACAAACATACTGGATGATCATAATTAAAAATGTTTAGGTCACAACAGACAAGAGCAGGAATGTATCTGAGAATAGTGAGGTTAGAACAGAGGAGTGAGACCACTGGTCTTGTTTTCCAAAACCATCTTCAGCCTAAGATGATGGTGAAATCCATCATCAAGGGGTGTTTCCCAAAAACATGGTAACTGAGCACACTCAGAAACAATCATAGATTATTAGTCATTCATGTCCAAACATAGAGGGGTAAAAGCAACTTGAGAACCTGCAGGAGGAACCAAAAACTATAGGTTTGATTTCAGGTTTTATTGCTTTTGTTCATTTTCAGTTTATACTTGATTATTATTTGATTATTAATTATTTGATTTGCAATTGATCTGCCCGTTTCTGATGTCATTGTCCTCTCCCTCCTCTTCATCTTCAGCTTCTCTGGCTAAAATCCACTTTCCTTCCCTCATTCTTCATGGTGTCTTATATTGCTTCACAGACACTTTGAAAATATGACAGACTGACATTCACAGCAGATTGTGTACATGAAACTCCAGGGGATCATCACTGCTTCACTTTAGGTTTCATGAGAGTTTAATGTCTGCCTCGAGCAGCAACGAACTTAAAGTTTATTTTCTTAAGTTTCCACCCAGTAACATGAATTATAAAGCTGAAAACTGCTTAAGCTACAAAACATGTCTGTGTGTCATTTACAATTGTTAAGCATCACCTTCATCTACAGTGTGTGTGTGTGCATGCACTTGCCCATAAGTACAGCTTTGGGAAACGTGGAGAAATTAAAAAAGCATTCGTAGAAACGCTCTTAGAAAATGCTCTGAACTCCGAGCCTCGATCTTGGTCTGTGTACTCACCTGTTGCTATGCCATCAAACAGTGAGAGAACTCGAATTGGTCTGCGCTGGTTGGCGGGGATGGATGGGTAAACACGGTGCGGCTCCTACAAAGAAAAAACTAAGTAGTAACTGAGCCAGTGTGATTCCTTGTTAATAAATTTAGTTTCTTGGAAAAAAGGGAAATTTCATATGACACAAGTTTGTGAATAAGATCCTTTTGAGTACAGTGCATTATATGAACATGTGCAACTTGTGTATTTAATTGTTGCAACATCCTCAGTTTGTCTGCATGTTACCATCAAGTTGTTTAGTGAAGAATTAATATTTACACAGACGTTTACGGTGTGTAATACTTGCAATACATTTTAATATAAAATATAAAAAGGTTTACTTACAAACGCCATGGCGCTGTTGTTGGCAAATAACTCCTGAACACGGACGCTCCAGTCCTCCCTGGGAATCAGAGCTCCATGGGGCCGGTGAGGCTGACACAGGTAGCAGATCCACGGGTCCACCAGCGTCAGCGATTCAAACGTCCCTGGACCGACGAGGATGTTCAGACAGTCCTCACAGTAAGATCTGCAGAAAGAGAGGAAGAGAAGAGGAGAAAAGAAGGTGGGCAGAAGATTGAATAAAAGAACATCTGGGCTTTACTTGTCAGCTTTCTTTAGATAGCTAGATTTAAATGTATAGAACGAGAAGAACAGACCAACCTGCAGCAGCTGTCATTGCCACAAAGTATGACCTCCAGTCCATAGCAGCAGATGGTGCAGTAGGACTGATACCCGTCTTCATCGTAACGAAACAGAGTTTCTGTGAAGTTATCCTGCAGGACACAGACAACGTCACAGCCACTGGTTAGGGACGTTTTAAAAGTTTAAGGAAACTTACTGACTTTATGTGTTTCAGCAACACATTTGTGCTCTGACTCTGTTATTTTGTCTGTTCACCAGAAGTGGGATTCCACCTACCACCTACATTTTAACAAATATCCGATCTGTTCTATAATAGAACCAGTCTGACAGTGATTTCTATTTACACAGCGACACCAATTAGATTAGTTCTCCTGCACAGCTCTGGAATCGGTTGATCATGTGTTTTAATAGTCATGGTGACTGGTATTTGTGTTTTATTATGTATCTATGACAACATCATATAAGACAAGGATGTCTGAGTGGCCACTCAAAACACGTGTTAATACAATACTTCACAGTGGAGACTCATTTGGTTTGTTAAACAATGTCACACAGTCCAAGTCTATGACCTGGGCCTATTACTGTGGAACAAGCTCATCTTTACAATTTACATTATTAATAAAATACATATCAAATCTTTCACAGTTGGGTGAAAAGATGCATTTTAATTATAGAGCAACGAAGTAAAAGGACTCTAATTATTATTGTTACTTGTGTTTACTGGAGGAAAAGAGAAAAGGGATGGTCTAAATGCTTCAGGAAACAGAAAGAGAAGTTGATGGTTCCTTACTTTACACTTTAAGCAGAGGCTGCCTTTAAACAGAGGGTGGAATATTTCAACCTTTTCAGTTCCACAACACAAGCAGAAGCCTGCAAACACAACAAAGACAAAAAACAAAGGGGATGTCTCAATGTAGAGGAAGCAAGTGAGGAACAAATAAGTGACTGGGTGAAATTATCTTTATGGATACAACAAATGCAACTATATACACATAAGTACGCTCATTATGTTTAAATCATATAAAAGTTTAAGAGAGATTCACTGGAGGTTTTCTTACAATACTGTGCACAATGTAAACACAGCCATTAATCGACTGATTGAGGATATAACGTGAGCAACTGCTGAATAATGAAAATAATTCATCATGTAACATTACAAAATGAATTTTTATGCATAAACATGGAAAAAAATGTAGAATACAAAAAAAAAAAACACACACACAACAAGCACTCACCTTCGATGTCCTGTTTCATGTCTGTGATCTTACGAATGGTCTCCTCTGCAAGAAAACATCAGGACTTCACACACAAACTTAGAAAATGGATCTACAAATGTTGCAACACAATCCAGAGCAATACACCAGTCCACCCACATAATCACATAATTGTACATTTGATTCTCATTTGAAAATGTTCAATTACTCAGTTTGAAATGAAACTCATCAATTGTGTTTCTTAGCATGTAATACACATTCACGATTTAATGATAGAATTAAATTCTGTTGTGTACCTCTAAGCTTCTGGTTCGGCTGGGTGTAGACGGTGGTCTCCTGGTTGACCTTGTTGTAGATTTTGGTGTAGGCCCTCTTCTTGTACGGCGTAAAATCTGGTGACATGTCAGCATCAACCCCATCTAATAGACTGCCTTTCTTCTTCTGTCCCTTCCCTCCTTTCTCTCCTCCCGATCCTCCCTCACCCTTCCCTCTTCCCAATCCTCCCCCTGAGTCGTCTCTCTCTCCTCCCTTCCTGTGTTTCTCTGCTGCCCATCCTCCTCTGGATCCCTTTTCCTTCACCCCTCCTTTGGTGCCAAATCTCTCTCCCCTTGCAGTCTCTCCACCTTTGTGGGAGGACTTCTCTTTGGAGTTGCACGACAGTTTGTTCATGGAGACGGCCACTTCTTTCACCTCAGAGCCGATGTTCCTCTTGCTGCTCGGGGGAGAAGAGGTGGGTTTCAGGAGGAGTGTCATGTTCACCTTCTGCCTGTGGCATGATTTAGAAGCACCTGGAAAAAGGACAGTCATTCAGGTGACCATCACATACAAAACTATATAGAACTGTTATGACTGATATGTGCAATCCATGGAATTCACTTACATGCCTATGGCAAATCATCTCCTCAAATCAATGTTAATCTGTGTGGCTGCTGATTAATTTCTGGCTTGTTTTACCTTTTGATTTATCTGTGAACGACTGACTGTGCACGCATGTTCAGTTCCTGGGTTTCTCAGTTTTGCTTTTTCGTGCACAAACTAACTGTGAGCTTGAGCTGAAAATTGGGACTTTGGGAACATGACGAGGAAACTGGAACTTCTTCAAGAAAACCTCATTCAAAATCTCAATGACATTTGTAATAAAACAAATGACTAAATAACCGTCCTTGAAACCTTAACCTTAATCAATACTTCTGTTTATTTTATGTTTCTCACAGCCTCTAACAAACTCCATTCCCCATAAACCACAGACAACTGCAGAGATTAAACCTAAAGGCTGGAAAATAATATTACCAGGGAGCACTAGAGGATGTCTTGGCTATTTCTTCTAATAGCAAGTGCTGTAATACATCCTCAAGAAACCCAAAATGAGACATTTCACTGAGTTATTAGAGTAAACAAAACAGAATTAAACTCTCTATAATGCAATTGAGGAATACATATCTTATATATAATTAATTTGGTAGTAACAAACCTTGTTCACAGTGCAGCAACGTTCTTCTGCTTTTACTGTGAAGCTCCAGAAGAAATATTTGGACCACAGTGCTGTCATTTTCATTTAGAAAAGCAGCTTCATTTGTCATGGTTTATCAGTGAGTTCCCTCTAGTCTGTGATCTGTTTATTGATAATGATCTTTTATCTATTCAGGGTTCTTAAACAGATGTTTGTACCGTGTACGGAAGCCAGTGGTTTGAATCCGTCTGGCCCTGTGGGTCGAAAACCTCTGAGGGCCCAGTCCAACATCTTCTTCAACAGCTCATCACCGTCATCAGGACGCGCAGAAAACCGCTTCTTACAACGAAGTGCTGCCTCCTGATGGACGAGAACACAAATATGTAATGCAGGTCGACAAACATGCAAACACATCTGAACACCTCAGGATTGTTAACTTAAGTTCCACACGGCCAATGACTAAAATCCTTCATCTGGTTAAAATACATAGTTGAAAATGACCAAGATCTAAAAAGTGTATCTCAAATAAGTGGCTTAAAACTGGATAAAAGTACATTTTGAGCCTCTGGCAGGCAACCACAACACCACACATGCACATAGAGGATAGTCCGTCATTGACAGGCAACCAAATGAAACAGAGCTTTATCATGATTAAAATCACAGCTTTCTCTTGTTTGAGAATTGATGGAGACATGTGGGATAATCTAAGAACACAACTCAAAAAGATAGATAACATAGGTCTAGTTGTTTTTAGACATGTTAATGTGGAAAGGTTACATATCATAACTTAGATTCCTGTTTATTTCAAAACACACTGACCTCCAGTGACAAGGAAATGGCTTCTTTGTACGTGGCAAGGGTGGCGAAGGAGTTGGCACAGAAGTGCTGGCCAAAGGCAGCAAATGGTTTCAGATCCTGCAAATTGGTCTGGAATCAGAGGCAAGACATCAGTGCAGAGAATTTTTAGAATATCAGTAACTAAGCAGGTGAAAAACATACTGTCTCAATGTAGAGGAAGCATTTATGTACATGATTACATGCTGTATAAACTCAGATTCCCTGAATTTCTGCATCCATCATCTGTCCATTGCACGTGTGACTCACCTGAGAGCACACCTTCTGTCCGTACCACTCCACCAGCCTCCTCCCTTGAACCAGCTTCTGTTCCTTACAGGGGAGGATGATGGCTGGCCAAGGAGAGAAACTCTCCACATCGCCCCAGACCAGCTCCCCATTCACACCCTGTATGACACACACACAC
>NW_019525479.1:112914-136685 GCF_002814215.2 Seriola lalandi dorsalis
CACACACACACACACACACACACAGACAAACACACACTTCTGTTGTCGTATTTGTTTTGTATGTGTTTTTGAATTTGCATCGTCTCTGTGTTTGCAGCTTGTTTCCCCTAGTGGAAGTGTTCTGGGCTGCCTGCCGGTCATCGTAGATTTATTACAAACAAATCAAGAGAAGAAAACATGACGTTACTTGAACAGATGGTTTTACAACCGTCGTCCTGCATCATCGCACATGGGAAAATCTCAGTAGGTTCTGTAGCACTTCATAGAATCATAAGTGTTTATTTATCTTTTCTGGTGTCACTAACAAATACATGACTATGAACATTATTAGCTGCAACACATGTGCAAACATGTTACCACGGTTACCAAATTACCTTACATAACTATATAGGGCTGCAACTAATGATTCTTTTTATTACCAATCTCTAAAATGTCACAACATCCCAGAGCTCAAAAAGAATGTGAGTGTTTTTAAATGTATTTACCAAAATAGTTGCCAATTAATTAATTAATGCCAATTCTGTCAAAACCTTTCTGACTAATTTGGACTCATTTTATGATCAATTATAATCATTGTTGCAGCTCCAATAGTATGTAAAGCTATTAGTGCTACAAATTACCAGCACTTACCAGTACTTGTGTAGAGCTGGACGACGTGCTTGTTGAAACAATGTTGTCGTCATCATCATCACCATCATCATCACTGCCCAAGACGTATTCAACTTCTGCTGGTGGACTTTGTTCACCTGCAACACAGTGACAATGAACTATTGATCTATACATGATCTCTCTTCATCTAAAACTGTAGACAGACACAATGTGCTTAAGCTTATTACATTGACATTTACTCATGTGGCAGATGGTTTTTATCTAAAGTGACTTCCAAGTGAGATACAACACTCAAGCTTCAGTACAGCAGGAGACACTGGAGAAAGAACTAAGTTCTAAATCTGT
The DNA here is from genome assembly GCF_002814215.2 of Seriola lalandi dorsalis. Taxonomy (NCBI): domain Eukaryota; kingdom Metazoa; phylum Chordata; class Actinopteri; order Carangiformes; family Carangidae; genus Seriola; species Seriola lalandi. The sequence continues at coordinate 113,869 of NW_019525479.1, forward strand.
TCAATTAGATAAAGTGTAAGGAGATAATTATTATAGATCGTGTTCATTAATATACACTTCTTACCTTCTGCCTTTAGTCTGCTGGTCTGAGACATTCTGGACTCTTCAGTGACGTCAACCACATCTGATAAAAATAGAGCACAGTCACATCGGTTATTATTAACAACAACATTTGGAATTTGCTCTTAGCATCTAGATAGATTTACTTCATTAATCAATGGCAATAAACACATTTTCATGTAGTTAAAGCTCATACAGAAACATGCCACACTCAGTGTACACCTACTAGTCTTACCAGAGGAATTATCTGTGTAGTCTGAGTCCTCTATAATGTAGTGTCTGGAAGAACTGTGCAGACTGGGTTTGGCCACTAAACTGTCACTACTGTCCTCTGATGAACTCTCTTCATCCACCTTTTCTTTCTTCTTGCCACCATAACCCCTCTGGACCGGTAGTTTCCTTCTGCGGACGCGGGTTCTCTCTGCCCACCTGCCTGGTCGAGGTGTGGCTCTGGGGCTTTCTCTGCTTTCAGGAAGAGCCTTGATGCTCTGTAACATCTTGAGACAGGAGCAATCACACAAACCCACATCTTTTTAGATCAATGATTCACTTTCTTAATTTAGTGTGGTAGCATGCTAACATTTGCTAGTTAGCACTTAACACAAAGTACAAATGAGGCTAATGGGAACGTCAGTTTTGCAGCTATTTATTCATGAACGAAATGCACAAATTGAATTGATGGTGGTGCTAGAGGAAAAGTTAAGGGATCACAATTTATTGTGAGTAAGACATGAATGTGTATCAAAGGTTTTCACAAAAAATGTCAACCTGCTGGGGGCATTAGAGGAAAGGTGAGGGGATCACCAAATTCATGTCACCTGAGTCCCCAGATCTACCTTTATCATCGGACCTTCCCCCACCCACCTATACACAGTAAATGAACCAGTTAGCTTCCTGGGTAGCTTTAGCTTTTAACACTCACCTTATCAAACACCTGAGTCCTGCATAGAGAGCTCGGCAATGCCAGGAGGGTCAGGAGGAGTCTATGCAGACTAGAGTACGGTTTCATGCCATGCAACATCTGTAGAGACAATACAGGAAGCTCTTGTAATGACATTTGATATTCAATGTAACATTTCTACATAAGGTCAACTGGTCTTATTGCCCATAAAGTTTTAAAATTATAATGATATATAAAAATTTTTTTTACTACATTTCTAATACTGACATTGCACAGAGAGAGAGTATGTTCAGTTCATGACCAACTGAATGAACATGTTACTGATTGCAATGGGCTGCCTGGGATTCTCCAGTCAACACAGGTATTCATCCCAGTAATGAGATGGTTACACATTTTATTCAAGAACCGAAAGGAAACCTCAGTTTACCTTTGCCCAGCAATGACCCTCTCCTTCTCCGCCCGCCTGTGGCTCCTTCACTTTCTCAGTGAAACTGAGGTAGTCCTGTGCCAGCTTATGCATTTCTGGAGAGTCAGCTTTACACAGACCCAGCTGAACCCCCAACTCTGACAGCACATTTCTGGACAACGTATTATCCTGAAGGGAAAACACAGATATCACATGTAGCAAAGTACAGATAAGCAGGGAAAATAGATTGAATGCATCTAATTATTTTTTACATGATCTCTGATTCAACAAATACTGAGCTATAACTGGCTGCAGTATGTCTCACTTATAAGAGAAATAAATCGTCTTACGTTGATATTTTCAGGATTTTTCAGGACTGTGGCGATATTTCTCAGCGCCGCGTCTCCAAGCTGCTCAGGGATACTCTGTGCTAAACTCTGGAGTGCCGCTTTATAGAAAGCCACTGCACCCTTCAGGAAGTTGCTCCTCTCCCGTTTCCCAAGATCCACAACAGCAGTGGCCCACAGAAATTCTCTGGCACAAGAGCCCACATTCACCTCTGCCATGGGGAGCAGCTCCTTCTTATTGCAGAGGAGCTGCAGATCTCGTCTCCTGAGGAAGCGCTCGGTGACCGAGGGCCGGAGGATGTTGGTTGCATAGGACTGAATCAAGATGGAGGTCATCTGGAGCTCCACAGCCACGTCCGCTGTGCCATACTGCTGCAGTTCTTGAAGACCTCGAAGGGGCTCCAAAATTTGGGACAGGAAGAGGAAGTGCAGTTTGACTTTATAATCCATCAGTTGGCTTCGAATCCGGTCAGTGTCCTCTGTTTGCCCAAGCGACTTAAAATACGCCACTAAATCCCTCCAGCTGCTGACCATCTTTTGCACAGTGCAGATAATAAATAAACACTGTGCAGAGATAGAATGGGATGAATTATAGGACTCTGTACCAGCAAATATCTCTTTCAGACCGTCATTAACAGAGTGGTAGGTGGAGTAGTGATGGTGGATCGCTCTAACCAAGTCAACCACGCCACTAAAGGAAGCAAGGAGTCCGGTCTGGAATGCTCTTCCTGCCATCCCAGGGAGGCCGCAGAGCGACACTAAGCTTGGGTTGTAAGTCTGGAGCTTGGATACAATTACCTGGCTCAACCCTGTGTGTGGAGCATTACAGTGAAACACAGCAAGGTTGGACAGAAAAAGTCCAGATTTTTTCAGCATCTCAATCAGAAGGTGTGCATCAGAATCTGCTGTGTGTTCAACTGTAGGAGTGTCAGTGTCCATGGCCGCTGAGGTTTCTGGATCAACAGTATCAACACTCAGCTGGAGAGTGTGCAGCAGTTTCACCACACTGACCCCTGAGCTCTGGTCAAAGTAGCCAATCAGAACAACGCTTGTGGTCTGTCCTCCATCCAGCTCTACCCCCATGTAGAGGTAGAGGCAGTACGGTGTATGTGAGCTGGCCTTGGTGATGTCTTTTTGGTGGGATGGTCTCAAAATGGCAGAAAGTAAAGGGCCAGAAGTATGAGTGTCTGTACTTGTACCCACATTGTCACTACAGTATCTTCTGATGAAGCTCAACAAAGTACCACTGCTGTCCACTGCTGCTTCTGCTTGCTCTACTCTCTTTATCTCCTGTGCACAGTCTCTGTTCGCTGTTACCTCCATTGTCTCTGTTTTCTGCTCCATCGTCACATCCACCACATCGTCGTCATCATCATCAGATATCATGACTACCACATCAGCATTCATGTTCAAACTCTCCCTTGTTTTTTCTTGTCTTGGTTCTTCTATTTTTTTGCCCTTCATCTTCACAATAATCTCCAATTTCGGACAAGAGGTCTGGGAAGGGTCATCTGTAATGGGAATAAAAACAACACTGACAATATTTAAACACACATCAACACTATTACAGGCAAGAAATATGTGACATTGCTGGCTTCATATCTCTGTTAAAGCAAAGACCTTTTGTATTCAGACCTTGGTCTATGTTACATAAATGTTCATTATAGCTTTAATCAGAAATGACAAGACTGTTGCAGAAATAGGCAAAATGTCTGCAAAATATTTGGCACCTGTTGCACAAGAGGATGTGTTTTTTACATTTATTTTTTATTTATTTGATGGAAAAATCCATAGCTGCACATTGCTCCCACCTGAGTCAGAAGGAAACATACTCATACTCTGCCCCCCTCTGGCTTCCAACGCGTGGTACTCCCTGTCGTTGTTCTTATCAAAAAATGTCTTAAACCACTGCAGGAAGGTGAGAGCCACCACAGAGTTCTTCTTAATCAATGCCTGAATGGGGATGTGCTGGACAGATGAAGAGAAAAGAAAAACCTCATAAATACAAAGCTGGTGTATTTCCATCTGCTGGGGTTAAAAGAATAAAGAGACCTCTGAAATATCAACATAAGTCAGAAAACATTTTCACCAACAATGCAAAGACCCTCATAAAGGAATCAGTACTATAACCCGACCAATACTGGATTTTAAGACATAGAACATAAGAACACACTCTGGATTCGAATCACTTAAATTTCTTTTTTTCGTAATGGCCAACAACATACATGTGTACTGAATGGGACACACAACAATTGAATAGAAAAGATGTCAGTGCTTCCTGGATAACAAACTATGTGGAGACACTTTCTAAACTCAAAACTATCTTTAATATTTCTATACTGTAATTTATTCTCATCAGCCAATATAAACACTGATAATATGTCTGAGATGAGCTAATATTGAGGTGATGAATCTGTCTGGCTCTAAACATGTGCTCAGATTTATTGGTCGTTGACCACTTATAAAAGATACTCACTCGGACAACTCCAGCTTTTCTGAATGCAGTTTGCAGTAAACTGTAGTTGTGGATACAGTCAACCACGTTATTGCTTTGGAACCGGACCCTAGAAAGGTCCAGGGACCCGGGACATAACCAGTCCATCAGCTGGCAATAGGCTGCACCTGGATATTCATGCAAACAAACAAAAAAAGTAATCAATAAATGGAACTGGTGGCAAGAAGGGCTTCTTTGAAAATATTAAATTCCAGTCCAAACATTAAGGGCCAGATTAACTATGAAAACAACATAGTATTTAGCACCTCATTTACAAAGGCAGCAGTACATTATGCAGTCGGCACCTGGACTACACCCAAGAGTGAAGCGGTGCTCAGTTGAGCAGGTTAGTGGTGGGATTTGTCTGAAATCATTAAGCTCAGAAAAGAAATTATCTTAATTCCAAAACATTAACTTAAGCCTCAGGTCAATTACTCATTAAACGAAAGTCCAGTTATTCGGTTTAATTTTATTTGTCACACAATACAGACTTTATGGGCAATTATTAAAAGTTGCAATAAGATGCACAAAGAGAATAATCACACATATTGTGCTTATTTACACTCACCCCCTATTTTCCACAACATATGTACTGTGAAAGCAGAACGCATGAGGTTTTATTTACATATAGACACACACACTGACCTACCTGTGCATACCTGCTCCACCTTAGTGAAGCCTGTCTGTAAAGTTTCATTGAGCCAAGCCAGCAGCTCATAGCGGTTATATGAATGTCCTGCATCCACACGTACATTCACTGCCATTTCCTAAAGGGACTGACCTGCACAAACACCACATAAATGTGTTTTTAGATGAAAGCCAGATAAACAAAACACTGATCTTGTAATAAAGAAAACAACAAGTTTGACATAAAAGTCACTTTCCGTTCTTGTCATAATCATGTGGAATTAAATGCACGATGGAGGTATTTTATATTACATTATGCATTTAAAAAAATATATTACTCCAACCTTTCTTTCCAGGCATGTTGAAAAGACTTTAGTCATGCCTTTTGGACTGGGTGACACTAAAAAACAGCACTGAAATCAGAACTAGCCATGAATCACTGACCCACAACAACGAGCTACTACTTTGTATCATTACCAAATCCAGGAAAACAGCCCATAACTGCTACAAGTGTGTTCTGTTTATGTACTTCCTGCAAACCCTTCCCTAAAAGACAACCCCGGGCTTTTCCTGCGAAAACGATGCATTCAAACCATGTGAAAGTGTCGTTCATCCATGTTTCAGTAAATGAAAAGCAAGTTCTTGCTAAGGAACTCCAAGTTTGCCAATGTGCTCCAATTTATTTCACTACCTTTAGTCAATAATTGGGCAATTAGTGATTTGTTGTGCTAATAACTCCACTAAATTCTTTCCTGCTCAGTCTTTACAACTGACAAGGCAGGCAACAGTTATTTTTCCACTCATAGTTTAACCGAACGTTTGCCATCATTACTAACAAAAAACCAGTTAAAACGTAAACGTGATTAAAAAAAAATAATAAAAAAAAAAACTGCGAATTGCGCTTCAAAATTACCGCAAATAAATGAATGTACTTTATTTTGTAATGGCTATTTGTTAGTTACTGTGTGGACGCGAACGCAACCATATGTGTCCAATGTAGCCAGATGTTACTGTCCCTCTACCAATCACGTCAGAGCGGGTAACATTCTGACCAATAGAATCGCTGGAATCACTACCATTGGATTGTAGAACACAAGGTTGCACCGGCAACTGACACTGGGTCAGATTATGCACTTGTTCCACGTGATAAAAACACAGCAAAATCTGAGCTCAGATCAGCAGTTTGCAGCATGTTCTACGAGCTGGAAAAAGAAGCCATGATGGAACGTTTTAATGGAAGGAAATCATGGAGACAGTCAGTGGGATGATGTGGACACCAAACAACACCACATACACAATGATCTAAGAGCACAATATTGGCTAAACACGTGCTAGCTTTGGAAACTAAAACAGAATTGCTATACAACATAACTTGCATACGACGACATGCGCAGTGCTCTGAATTAAACTTCTACCACAAGTCAAACAGTTAATCGAAAAACGTTCGCTGTGAGATAATCACGCAAAGTCAGTCCGCAAGACACGGCAGCGTTAAGTGTTTACGAGATTCGTCCAAAAGTTAAATCAAAGACGGACATAAGATATGTGTCTTATTTTTAATCCCGTAAGATTTAACTAAGTGACTTTAATGTCTAAACAAAGTTAACTAAGCATGTTGTATATGAAACAATCGTCCTGTCAAGACAGTAGCCGGCGTGGCTACATAACGCAAGCTACTTAGCTTACGCACGTAAACAGTAACTATTACTGTTAAAGCGTTCTAACATAGTACACAACGATAAAACGCGCAATTACGAAGTTTGGTCGTCTTTAACAAATGACGTACAAGGAATAACGGAGTTAACGTTAAGCCCAGATCTTTCATGAACATGATCAGAGAAAAGTCCCCACTCACCCTCTTCGCTCCGTTCCTTGAGGGTTTTTAAACTACCGGTATGAGACTCCAGAGTCCCTACACCCCCGAAACCCCCCTCCCCTACCACCCTGTTCCCTGTTTTTAAAACGAGAAAATATCCATGTGACGCACCTTAAATAGCTAAAAATATAACAAAATAACCAGTCTGGACACATTAGTCTGCTAATGATCAAAAAGTAACGTAAAATGGCAGCTAACGTTCACTAACGATCAACAACTTCTATTTCCTAGGTAGCTTTTGTAGCTAACTGTAGCTTACGCTAGCATTAGCCGCTAGCCGACATTTTGCAAATGCTTAAGTTAAACATTAAGGCCATTGTTGTAACAATATTTTCACCATTTTGACGTACTGGATCTTAAATTTTCACACTTTCATTAACAGTTACGTTTCGGTTCAACGAAGGTCAAACGTCAGCTTCTGCCCCCTCCATATTCCACATTTAATGTTTTAACATGGTGTAGTGAAAGACAAGAAAACGAAGTCAATTGTTATAAAAGACCCTGACATCTAAATACAGCCGGCTAGTTGGGGGAGTTGATTCAGCGTTGATGCTGAAGACTGGTGTATTATAAAATTGTTTTATTAAATTCTGTCAGTTTAACTCCAAATTGTCAGTTTAGGCTCAGTTATCAGTTAGCAATTGATCAAAGCTCAGTTAGTAAAATCGATTATATAGAAAAATGAAAATTCTGGTCCGATATATGCCTGGGTCTGGCCTAGGTTAAATATACTTCAAAATCTGTGCAGATTCCGTCAATTATGCTCTGGTATTGGCTGACAACTTGAAGGTTTTCTGTATGATCACCAGAACTGGGACAGATATGGAAGTAGCATCCGACAGTCATGCTGTATAGAGATGGGCCAGATCCCGGGTGGAAACGGGCGTATACTGGGACAAAAGCCAGCAAACATGTGGTCCAAGTATTTTGCTGTTCAAGTCCCATTGCTGCATGTCATCCCCTTTCTCTCTCTTTCTTACTGCTGCTATTAGAGGTAAAAATGCCCCCCAAAAACTTAAAAAATGATTCCAATATAAATTTAATTTGCCACTCTTTCCCCAGCCAAAGCTTTTCATTCTGGTTTTAAAACCAAGGGAACAAAAATTCTTTCCAGTTCTACTTGAGTGTAGTCTTTGACACTACAGACCACATCATTTACATTATAATTTTTTTCTTGTGGGGGAACCACAGGGCTCTGTATCAAGACCAATGCATTTTTCCCATTGTATGTACTGTGAACTGGCAACATCCTCTGCAAAAATCAATGAAAACTTCAAATTCTATGTCAGCGAAACTCAGATTTTACACTCCTATCGTAGCAGGAAATCCTGATTAATCCAATTTTAATTACAGTTCTAGGATCAGATCTTTATAATGATAATTATCATACAGCATTTGTGATTATTGCTATGATTTTATATATTAACCAATTAATGCAGTCTGAAAAAAAAGGGGATTAACAATTAATTAAATTAACTAGTTGCAATCTTATTCAACTTTACAAGCCTTTCACTCCACAGAAGACTATTCAAACACAAGAAAAATGCACACTGAAGGATTAGCATTTCAAACAAGACACCGCAGTGGTTTTTAGCAGCCAAGCTGTGTTTTATTGAGTAAAAATTATATATAGGTTGCTATAGGAAGTACACAAACATAAAAAAAAAAATAAATCATTTCTTTTCCACTAACAGTTCAAATGAAGTATAAAAATAACACAGAATCTGTTCTTTAGAAATGCTTTTGCGCTTTAGATTCATTTAAAATATCCTCAAATGTGATTCTGATAAAAGATAAAGCACAAAAGGCTGTAGTAAAAAAAGTAGAAACAGTTCTCAGATGTCATTCATACACAAGTCTACAAATACACTGAATGGGTTTACATCTAAGAAACACAAGATATCAAAAAGCTATTGATTAATATGCTATATATTGTGCTATAATATTACAAATTTCAAGCAAGCTGTATACCGTGTTAATATATACCATATGTGTTCTCGATATAAAATGTCTTAAAAGAGCATTTACCAAAAAAGAAAATAAACTGTTTTTTGTGGTTCAGCAGTGTTAATGAAGCATGTAAACAATTACTTTTTGGTTTTTCAGATGACTTTAAAATCAGACTTGAAAAGTAAAAAAGGTTCCTGGTGGCACTCTAAGAGCCTTTTGACCATCACATAGGAGTCTTGCATTTCCAAATGAACTGGTCATTTAAACATGAAAAACAGGTTCTTTACCAAGGCTTGTGCATTTTGTATAAAACAAACAAACAAACAAACAAACAAACAAACAAACAAACAAACAATGTAGTTCTTGGTCAAATGAGAATTAAAAACACTTGTAAACCTTTCTATTGATACAGTACACAAAACACTGTGTAAAAACAGTTCCAGTGATAAAAATACAAGCTATATATACAGGGCATATGGGAGCAGAAAGCTACAGTATATATTCACAGAACAGAGATCCCATAGGAGGAGTGATGCACAGTTGCCCCTTTGTCTGAGGTAATGCCCATTTAGTTTGATTTGGTGGCAGCCAACAGCATTAAAAATCTTCCAGTTATCAAAACAACAACAACAAAAAAGATATTTCAAAGGACTATGCCAGGTTTTTGTGTGATTGGTCCACAAGTCAAGAGAATCTGTACCAAATTTAACTGTCCAGTAGATCACTCTGTGTGGTGAACATGCTAATGCTTAAACATACAGTATGACATATATACTAGCCAATTCAGTAACAATTCTGTTATAGCACTGGATTGTGGATAACAATCTTTATCATTTTTTTAAGAGCATTAAATAGCATTATACATACTGCATAGTGAAGCATGTGCAGCACACAGACTTAAGTAAAGTATCAACCAGCATCAATTGAGATTATTTTCATGCCACTCCTCTTGTTAATTTTTTTGGAAACTGAAAAACTCCTTTAAAGAAAAAGTAGTCAGTGCTAGTTTACAAAAATATAGTGTGTTCACCAGTGTTTCCGATCATTTTGTTCCTTTCTGGAATAGAAACTGCTGTAAACCAGGATCACCCACATGTGCAGACACTGGCATCCAGCTGTTAGAGTACACTAAAACAATTTTATTTTTAAAACATCTACAGTAGGATAAATGCCATCACTCTTAATTTTTCAGACGTCTGGAATGGTTGACAAAAGACAAAAACTCATTCTCTACATCTCTGTTTTTGCATTGGCTTATTTCAAGTATCTGTATGTAGCTCTCAGGGAGAAGTTGCTGTGACATTATAACTGTTTAACTCAAAGTTTCACACTATCTATACAAAAACATGTTTAGAAAATCTTTAATAGAAGTTTTTTTCTTTTTTTTAACTAAGCTATTTTGCTCATTGGAACTTGTCTCAAAGCAAAAGACAAAAGTAAAATTGTTGTTTTTTTTCTTTTACAACAAACAACAAATAAAACCTAATCTAAGTATAAAACCAACACGTCTCATGTCCAGGTCTGGTCCACTAGCTTGCAGTGCTCGATGTATTTTCCTTCACTGGCCTTTTGAAAAATCTCAAACACGAGATTAGCTAATGTTTCTTTTCATAATTGAATCTAAATAGGTACAAGAGCACTGTTAAAAGATAAAAGACTATTTTGTTAGCATCTAGCAACTACATCTCCCATGAGGCTTTCACAATATTTCCTTTGCCAAGGCTCATGGGATATGTCGTTATGGTATGCAAACAAAATAATCATTATTCTATCTTGGCTAAGAAGAGATGCTGGACTTTTGCTGTCCAGTACAGTTGTAGAATATTTATTACCTTAATTTTAATTTGGCCAAAAACAGTAGTATCATATTTTGGCGTTTTAAAAACAACCTACCTTTTTTTCTCTCTCTCTTTTTTTTTTTAAAAAAAATACAATGTTATATCAAGACTAGTGGAACAGCAGGTGGCCCAGATGGAGCAGGACTTCAGCTGTCCAAATGACTTTGGTTCAAGTGATCTTAAAAGTGTTTTTGTTCAGATGAACAGCCTGTATCAGTTCAACGGAGGGATGAGCACTAAAACGGTTTGATACAGAGCCACTTTAAAAAGCTGTACCGTTGGTGCTGTGTTGTTCCACCTTTTTCTACAACTAGTAAGTGGTGTCAACTTAAAAACAATGCCTTCTAAAAAAAAAAAAAAAAAATCAGATTAAAATCATATTAATCTTTACACAGTCCTACTGTTAAAACAGGAGGGCGGGCGTCATCTTCTTTCCCTTTTAACTCCTCCAGAGAGGCGAAGCAGCCTACTGGCCTCCTTTACAGATAATATAATCAGTGCTACTGACCGGCTGCACTTTCACTTGACCTTCACCCTCCCTCTCTCTCAGACACTGTTGGATATAGTGATAAACCACAGCCAAGGAGCTCACCTGTGCTGTTTCTGCATATCTCTGTGTTAGTGTGTGTTATGTGTGTTTAAGGCTACAGGTGCGTTATCACCAGAATCCAGAAATGGCTGGACACAAACTAACAGCTACTTTCACTATTTTCCCAGCTATACTGTTTTTTTTTTTTTTTTAAAGTGAAACTGGCTTTTTTTTCCTCCAGCTCTTTACAGATGCTGTTTCTGGGAGCCAGTGTCATAGTAGAAAAGCTGGTGTGTATTCACAGGTGGCATATGTTTGCTGATGATGGGTGGTTTTCTATTCACAGGCAAAGTAGTCTTTGAGTGGTGCAAACAAATGCCTGATGACAGGGACGCTCCAGGACCGGCCCAGGAGTTTCTGTCGGGCACCGCGACCCATGTTGGACACATCTGTGTAGTGAACGGGGAAGCCGAAGATCCTGCAGGGGAAGAAATACACAGCAACCATTACGAACAGTGTCGCAATGATGCTAAAGTTGTGTGACACTAAAGGTTTTGATGTAAATATCATCTAAATTGTAACCATCCAGTTAAATGAAACTCATATTTAATCTTACCAGCCATGAGTGTGTGTGTGTGTGTGTGTGTGTGTGTGTGTGTGTGTTCTGCTCACCTCTCCAGCTCAGTGCACCACAGTATGTCCTCCTTCCCGTTCATCAACACAGGGAAGTGCTGGTCTTTCCCCTGTTTGATGGAGTTAGAGCGAGTCGTGATGGTGCGCACCTTTCCAAACTACGAGACAACAGATACACATTCAAACTAAAACAACCAAGTAGCCACTCTGCAATTTAGTACTGCAAAGGGTGAAAAAAAAACATATTTCTTCATCATTGACTTATTCTGTGGATTTCTGACCTTTGCAACTCTGCCATGCTCCAAACAGTCCTGCAGCTCCAGCTTGTCCATCCCAGAGGCGCAGAGAGGCCTGAAAGTGAGAGGAGGAATCACATTGAGTCCTACACACTGTCACACAGAATATAAAATAGTTTTTTGTGCAGAACACAGTGCACATTTTATCCTTAGACTCTGCAAGTGTTGAAAACTGAATGGATCCTACGATGACAAGTCACATAAACCCACCAGTGTTTAGAGTCAACATGTTTGTTTTTCCCTGACAAACTGGGACTCGGATACATTTTAAATGTGAAGAGTTCGCCCACCTGTTCATGCCTGGCAAGTTTCCCCAGAAGTATCGGGCACGGTGAGCAGCGGAAACCTCAATAGCATCAATCATGACGGGGTTACACTACAAAAACAAAAAACACAAAGAAACACGGTGATTACTCATAAACTCACGGCACTCATAAAAATAACTCTTTTTTGTTCTTGAACAAACAAACAAACAACCACCAAAGGGGAATTCAGAAATTTAGGCTCGGGACATGCAACTTTTATGTTGTTAAAATGTATAAATGTTTGTAAGGATTAGGTCTTTAACTTTGTCGTCTGATATACAGTATATGAAAAAGATTTTAATGCATTAGATATTTACAGCTGTTTATTCTCCACAGTCCATGTGACTCACCTCCAGGAATCGTGAGATGTCCCTCTTGTCGTTGACGCCCATGGCGACCACATTCTCGAACATCCAGAAGAACGGCCGGTTCTCTCCTTCTTTGGGCTTGGCCTCGCTCAGCAGACGGTAAAACTCAAAGAACAACCTCCCTGTGCCTTCTAGAGCAACAAAAACATGATCAGAGTCCGTAAAACTTCACAGAACTGCTTGAATGCTTCAGTACACATGGCATATCTCCCCAATACTCAGTTTGAAAAAGCATCTTTTTTTCCCTAAGAATTGTACCCACAGAGAAGGAAAGCATCAGAGATAGCGGTTTAGACAATCATGAGAGATTATAAGTATTCACCTTATCTCATAATAATGAAATTCAAATGACTAAGGTTTCGAGTAGACTTTAATGCAGGGTTAAACCTCCGTACCCATTCACTGCTCAAACACAGCACTACATGAGTGCTTTTGAATGAACAGCAATTTACTAAAACATCATTTAAAATGGAAACAACATCACTTCCATCATCACTACAATGTCAGCTACCATTTCTATGATGAAAGTCACAATCAGAAGTCTAATATATAATTCCCTCTGGCAGGTACTTACCATACAGGCCTTTCCTTGCAGGATTGACTATTGAGAGGTCGTTGCAGGGACTTCCCCCTATCACCAGGTCAAACGGACCCCACTCCAGAATCTGAGAGAGACAAGAGCACCACCTAGTGTTAGACTCAGTGACATAACAGCAAAATGACAGTGTATAAGGGAAACTCATTAATGACATACTGAATACTGTACGCAACTTTACATACAAAGCAGTGAGGTTTTATTACCCAGAATAATCCAGAACTGACAAGAAAAATGAAGTTATTTTTCTATTTTGTTAATTATTTTCATTAAACTTTTTCTGCATGCAGATGATTTCTCTTTGAGTGTATGCCCTCAATAAGTAAAGTCCAAACGTCATTAGAGCTGCAATTAACAATTATCGTCATTATAGATTAGTATGTCAATTATTTTCCTGACTAATTGGTTAATCGTTTTGTCCATAAGATGTCAGAAAAATACAACAAAATATATCATAACTTTGCAAAGCCCAAGTTTATGTCTTTAAATTACTTGCCTTGCCCGACCAACAGTCCGGACCCCAAAGACAACCAAGAAAAAAACATTCATATTTAAGAAGCTTAGACCAGTGACATTTGGACATTTTATCTTACAAGATTATTTGATAATCAAAACACATTTTCTGATGATTGACTAATAGATTATTTGTCTGATCGTTTCAGTTCTAAATGTCATTCATTCATTTCACCTGCGATAGACACACAACTACTAATTTAACATCTGCTCACTCATCTGCTTTGTTATCTTTTACCCTTTACACCCCCCCCCACTCAAGACAATAAAGAGAGCTGAATAGAAAGAAAGGAAACAGGGAGAGAGAGAGAAAGAGAAGAAGAAGTTAGGGGTGGGATGCTCTTATTAATCTCTTACATAAGAGATAATAGAGAACAGGGGCATGAACCCGACACACACACACACACACACACACACACACACACACACACACACACACACACACAGCGTGACTAACAAGTGAAAGGGTTCCTGAGGGGATTTACAGAGGTTGAAGCTGCTCTTTGTCCTCTGCCCCAAACTCCAAACTACATCACTGCAGCTGCCAGTCTGGTGTGTGTGTGTGTGTGTGTGTGTGTGTGTGTGTGTGTGTGTGTGTGTGTGTGTGTGTGAGCACTAACCCTAAACATATATGTAGAAACGACTGGAGGTTTTTGTCAGGAGTAACTCCAGTGAGGTTGGCAGGATACTTATACTTAAGTATTAGCATCAGAATATACTCAAAGTACAAAAAGTAAAAGTACGCATCATGCAGTAGGAGCACTTTTTTTTTTTTTTTTTTTTTTAAACCTGAGCAAGTCAACTCGGCTCTCCGTCCTCTCCAATAGCAGCTTCCAACTGTCATGGTAACCAGGAACTACACACCTACAATCCTACCTATTGTCACCTATGACAGACACTTCAGTAGTTTTGCTTTAGATGAAGCGAAACTCAGGTTGACTTTGTGTTTGTACATGTTAAAGTAAAACCTTTACTAACTAACCCTTTTTTTCCCCCCAAGATACTCTCTCTCTTTGTCTTCAATAAAAGCCAAATGTATATTATAAAATGTATAAGTCACGTTTTCAGTTACATGCAGATCCACAGGAGCATTTTGAGCACTTTGTTCCTGATGGAAGAAAATGAATCCTTTCAGTTGACTTTTCTCAGTCAAGCAAACATTTTCTTCCTTACGTTTTTCTTGGAGATGTCCCTGACGTCATGGACGTACTGGATCCTTCCTTCATGTCTGACCACGCCCACTGAGATGGAGTCCTCGCACACCTCTGACGCCACGTACTGGTCCACCTTAAAACCCAGATCCCTCAGAACCAGGTAGCCTGGCAACAGAAACAACAAGACACAGCTTCACATGATGATCTGCTGCTTTTTAGATGAAGAACACATCAAACGGTCGACACATCACCACGAATACATCACACACTCATTCTCACCGGTGGCAATGCCGTCAAACAGGGAGAGAACTCGGATTGGTCTCCTCTGCTCTGCAGGGACTGCTGGGTAAATCTTTGGTTTCTCCTTGAAGATAAAGATAAAAGATTGCAGGGAAAGATTAGAAGAAATTATTTGTGTGCCACAAATATGCTTTTTCTTATCTTTTCTTACTCTCTATTTTATTTCATTTTGCATCTACTCAGTGTCCCAACTCCTACTTCATGAACTCCTCATATATAGCATGAAAATATATTCACAAATTCACAAAAAAACAAACACACAGTAGATATAGTGTATATAAATATTTTAAATGAGAAAAAAGCAACATAACAGTTACTGATCATTCAATTTTTGCCCATTCTTATATGAAACATCTTGAAACAGACCAAAGTGACTTACAAACTCCTGTCCGTTGTCGTTGGCGAAGAACTCCTGCAGCTTGAGGCTCCAGTCGTGCCGCCGCTTCAGGACGCCGTACTGCAGCAGCGGCTGGCACATGTAGCACCTCCACGGGTCCAAGTAGCGAGCGTTGTTAGATGCTCCAGGATCGACCAGGATGTCCAGACAGTCCACGCAGAAACACCTGGAGGTGGACGGACAGACAGACGGTGGTGAACACATGCACGCAGACACATTTTTTTCCACATTGGCAGAGAAATAGTTAATGTGAGGCATGTACTGTTTCTTTGTGTGCATGCGTGTCTGACCTGCAGCAGTTTGCGTTGCCACAGAGCAGAACCTCTCGACCTCCGCAGCAGACGGTGCAGTAAGACTGGTAACCGTCGTCATCGTACATGTAGGACATCTCCAGGTACACGTCCTACACACACACACAAACACACACACGCAAATACGTATTAACACAACTTCACACATTTGCCAGGAGTGTCCATCAGGTCCATTCAACCAAATATCACCAGGCAACAGTCGGGACAAAACGTGTTTGTTAAGTGACGGGACGTCTCTGTGTACGAAAGAATTACACCTGTGCTTCTCTTGCTATGACAAGCCAACATGTCTGCTGTTAAAAAGGAGCATTTGAATGCATCACAAGCAGGACGAACATGACTGAGCACAGAGTCAAGAGCTGAGCAGCGGAGTCTGGCAGACATGCTGCATTCACTTCCACCTACTCTTTATTCCTTCAAACTGCTGAGGGCATGAACCGACTAGTTTATGTGTCTGACATGACTGGTTTTATGACTCTGGCATTTAGCATTCACTCTGGAGATATATCAGCTGATGACAAGTTCATTTTACCGGCATCAATATCAGCCTCTGGAAGCTGACACCGGTCAAAACCTGTCTGTATGTATGAGAGCGTTTAAAGGCTCCAAACATTATTGACATACTTGTGTTTATTATTGTTAATATTATCATTATGGGGTTCACTTGGTTTAGAATACGATTCATGACTCAGACACTGAGACATATTAATGATGATGATGGAAAAAAAAACACACTTGTGTTGCTCTACCTTGCATGTTTGGCACAGGCCTCCTTCAAACAGTGGGTGGAAGGTCGCTGCTCTCATCTTTCCACAGGAGAGACAGAACTCTGCCAAAACACACGCACACATCAATGACGGTAAAGAGAAATGAAACGACACAGTTCATAACTCACAAATAATTCACAGTCACAGGAAAACACAATGTGAACGTGTGAGTCTTTACCTTCAATACTACATTTATTCATCCGAACTTCATTGACCATTTGTTCTGAGGGAAAAGGAAAAACAGTGTTAAAAAGTGGCACGTTTCATGCACAATTTCAGCTCCTCTTTTATACTTTTAACAGACAACAGGCAGAGACACTAACACCTGTATATCCCAGCTGACATCAACACTTTTAAATCTCTAATTAATGAGTATGAGTGTATTTGTACTGGTAGCAAGTCATATTGAAAATCTGAATGTAAACCTTCCTTAACGAAAGGATAAAAAGCAAACGCTATAACCTAAAAGTAAAACATAAAAATTTACAGAGACTACATTTTCCAAATATTTATATACATTATATACATTTTGTATGATGTTGAGTGAGCTTGACTTTTGACCTCTACCTCTGCAGTAGGACTCCTCGGGGGCGGCCTTGTTCTTACACAGGCCGACTCTTGGCCGCTTTGCGCTGGGAAAATACTCTGGCAGCGAGACATCGAGGACCTGGTGGTCCAGAGGGTTGCTGTCTGCAGGGGACACACACAGACACACAAACAGATCAGATTCAGTCTTATTCCCTGGTTAATTTGGGGTAAACAGTGTAGCCCTGCTGCTTTGCTCACTGGCGCTGTGTGTAGGTTTGAGTCCCTCCTCTCCTTTGGGCTCGAAGCCACCGTTGGCCCAGTCTAGCATGGGTTTGACCTGGTCCTCCGGGTTGTCCGACTCGCAGGGAGGAAACGTTTTCTCCGCCCGGATACTGGCCATCTGAGACACAGAGGTTACACAGTGTGAGACACAGAGACAGGTGAAGGTGACGGAGAGCTCGTTATCTAATTATGTTATAAAAATCAGTCACATCTCTTAGTAATAAATTAATACATAAATCCAGTTTTACTACTTTTTTCTAAGGAAGAAATTTAAAAGAAGATTAGAAAAATAAGAAAATGATTAATTATTTATTAATTATTATTATTATTTTTATCCTTTGACCTTCAACAACAAAGCTGATCAAAGCCGACCAGGCCGACATGTTATAAAGATCAAAACACAGTGACATGAATCCGATGTCAGTGTTTACACCTGAATGAGATTTGTCATTTTTAAAACACTGGAACATCCTGTGAAGACGCAGCATCCCGACGAGTTTGGAAATAAAACACAGCGACGACGTTCAGAGAAATTATAACTGGAGAGTTTTTTGGAGAGTGTTGAATGTTTAGACAGAGATGAAAGACTGACGGGCGCAGGGAGGAACAGCAAACGACGGTGGAGAGGAGGTGAGAAGACAGAGGAGGTTTTTATGTTAAAGAGACGTGTGAGTGAAAGACAAGGGCTGAGGCAGCGCCGCACAAGGGGATGACAGGAGGTAGACGGGGCGAACGAGGCAGACAAAACACAGAAGCAAAGTGGAGAGAGAGAAAAAGAGAGAGAGAGAGAGAGAAAGACAAAGACAAACAGCAGCATGAAGAGGCCTGCAGTCCAACTCTGTCTGCACTTAAACACTCACACAGAACTGACAGAAACACACACCTGTCTCTATGACACAGAGTGAGAGTAAGTGGACTGATGTGCAGTGAAAGACATTTTCAATGTCTGTCTGTCTGTCTGTCTGTCTGTCTGTCTGTCTGTCTCCCAGGTCTGTAGATGATTCCTCAGACGACACCAACTCAATATTGGCACAATGTCCAATTACTGGCTACTTTCCAGACCTTTCAACCATGTCTCTCCTTCTTCAGGTTCACTGGGGTTTCCTAAGTTGTAAACAGGGCTGCATTGAATGATAATTTAAATAACCGATTCACTTACTGATAACTTCCTGTATATTAGATTAATTGTTTGTTTGTTATAAAATGTCAGCAAATAGCACAAAATGTCCACGAGTCTCCAGATCCCAAAGTGATGTGAAATGTGATGAACCCAAAGTTGTTTTTGACTTTTTAGCTTCAAAATATCAAAATTTGTTAAAAAAAAAAAAAGAAAAAAAAGAAGAAATTTTGCTTTGCTCAAATTGTCAGTTTGGTTCCCTATTTTATATGATATTTTTCATGTATATAATGTTGGTGATGTTGATAAATAAATACAGACAAACTCAACACTGAACGCAGATGCACGTCACAAATTTCGCTTGTTTTGTTCAATATAAAATAGTTTTTGTAAGTTTACTCTCAACAAATGAGCCATAACTTCAGTATAATTTTGCATCAGCACAGACACTGAAGACCTGTAGGAAGACATCAGCTGTATCATTTGTCTATTTGCTTGACATATGACACCAGTATCAGACAGCAGAAGAGAAAACAGTCCTGATATGTGTCTGCAATTCTGCAACAACCTCAACAGATCTATTATCTGTGGTGCGATCACATATTTACTGAAGTGCTTGATGTGTATCTGCACAGTTTGAGACGTGATGTCATGTCTCCTGCGTTGTTGTCCTGACGTGTTTGATGTTGTCTTTAAGTTATTGACAGGATGAGATACAATAGATAGTGAGGAGGAATCCCTGTCACACACACACACACACACACACACACACACACACACACCTGTGTTTGCTTTACTTGGCTACTGTTACACACACTGTGGTGTAAACATGCGTAAATGCACTTGCAGTGTACCAGTGTGTTCTTGGCAGGGAAATCAGTCAGATTTGACACACGTACATGCACACACACACACACACACACACACATCGGAAATTTTTAACAAGCTAAGCTTATAAGTTGATAAATTTGAAAACCTTCTGGTGACCAGCTGGACAAGTTCCTGTGAGCTTTAATAAACAGATGAAGAAGCAGCAACTAAAAACACCCTGACTCTTACCTCCAGCGCCTGGAAGATCGCCCTGCGGTAGGAGGCCAGCTTGGTGTACGAAGCCTGGCTG
The DNA here is from genome assembly GCF_002814215.2 of Seriola lalandi dorsalis. Lineage (NCBI taxonomy): Eukaryota > Metazoa > Chordata > Actinopteri > Carangiformes > Carangidae > Seriola > Seriola lalandi. Next base: position 133,583 of record NW_019525479.1, read on the forward strand.
AAGAACTTGGGGAAGGCAGTAATGGAGTCCAGTTTGTCTGCTGAAACCTGGGGACAAAAAACATGGCATCAGACAGAAGGACGACATGTACAATTATGATTCACTTCCCTTCCCTCCCTCAGTCTGTCTGTTTTTCTTTCCCTCCTAACCTCAGAGAATTTGCCGTCTCCAAACCACTGCAGCCACCTCATGCCGTGGCTGGCCTGCCGTTTTCCGGTGGCGCGCCATGTCACCACGATGCCGGGCCACCAGGAAAATCCCTTGATCTTTCCCCACACCAGCTCGCCGATGCCAAAACCTTTGTTGTCCTGCATGTGGGAGGAAGAGGGAGAGAGAGAGAGTGAGGATAAGGTCACATCTTGTCCATCACTACTTTACCAAAGCAAAAAGACTCTTATTATTCCTGAAGTAAAGAAAGACAGAAACGTAGAGAAAAAGTGTAGAGACGTTTTGTCGTCGAACCAGGATCCATCAGGTTTGAATCATAGTGATTTGAGATCTTTTGGAAAACTCTTCCTAACGCTGCAGGTGCAGAGAACAGAGGAGAGAAAACAGTACACTTTGGCAGAAATATCTTGTCTTGCTGACAAGGAGGAGGAAGAACAAGGAAGACAAATGGTTTGACATGATGACAGAAATCTGTAATGATATCTGTATTGTGCAAAAGCTGAAAAACCCCCTATTTCAGTTCTAGTAAAGACACAGAAAATGAAGGAAAGATTAGAAGAGCGAGCTGAAAACAATAGTCTGGACATATTAATTTGCTGATGCCAAAAACTTTTCTTGTCTTGAACAAAGAAAGAAGGAAAAGAAGGAGGGGAAAAAAACTTGTGATAAAAAGAAACTTGTCAACTTTCTCCTGTAACCTCGACTAAAACTGCGGATCAGGAAAGGAAAAGGGGGAAAGGAAGAAATCCTCAACATTGGTGTTAAAACCCACTGAGCAGATAAATGCAAAGGTTGAAGGGTGAATGAACAGAGAGAAAAAACAAATATAAACTGTAAAAAAAACCAAAAACATTTGTTTTCTCAGAAAAAGAGGACGACTCAATACGTTTGGGTTGATATACAATAATATCACAATATTCCCCCGATATGCAATATTTTTCATAATATTACATTTTTTTACTCACTGCTTTGCTTACTGCATAATGTGCCTTATATATTTAAAACAACTTAAACATTAAATACAAATAATAATCATATACGATAACATCATGTATTGCGATATCAACCAAGCCAATCACTGACTGAGAACATCAATCACTGTTTACCTCCTCAACAGTCAATGCGGAGGAAAGAGTTTCCTTTAATGGATCAATAAATTATCTGATTTTAATTACGATTAAATATCGGAATCTTAAAAGCATGACAAACATTAACTTGAGAGTATTTGTCCACCTTGGCATCACTCTACACCTGCCTGTAAATATCTGTGCACTCTGATTTCCTTGTTTGCTCAGGTGTTTTCTTTGTTTCTGCTGTTTGTTTTGCACTTTGGCCTCTTTGTGAGCAGAAAACTTCCAACATCCCTGATAATGCCATAAGTGACCCATTTTTCTTTCTCCCTTTCTCTCTTTTGAAAGTTACGTGCGCTGGTTTACGAGCAGGTGGGAGTTCTATGCATGCAAACAAATCCCGGCAGAGCCCGGGGCTATGTGATTCCTCAGTCCGTCTTAAGAAGAGAAAACCCATTAGGCTTTGTAATGGAGTCTGACTCCACTAAAGGAAGCCACGCTCCGCTGAGTCCAGGACCCAGTGAAAACACACACAAACGCACCAGACGCATCGACATACACAAAAAGCACACATGAAGGGAGGCGGCGTGCACGCAGCGGAAAACACAGACACACAGTGTAGAGACATGCACAGGACGACATGCATGCAGACCTGAGTGTGTCTCCAAACACACACACACACAGACACACACAGAGGCCCTGCTGTGCAGACTGGTGGTCGTCATGACCTGAATGAAACTATTGATACTGAGCAAACACGGCCAGACTCTGTGTGTGTGTGTGTGTGTGTGTGTGTGTGTGTGTGTGTGTGTGTGTGTGTGTATGGCCACCTGCACTAACACAAGGCCAGGTGGAGGAGGTTCTGTGGTCTGCGAGGGGAGTTACCCTCCTCCTCTTTCTGTTGCTGCCAAACCTCCCACTTCCCAGTTCCCCTTTTTAAATATTCTCTCTCCTGCAGCTTTTCCTCTCCCTCTCCTTCACTCTTTTCCTTCTCCTCATCACAGATACTCTCTGATCTCTGCAGCTCACTTCTACACTTTTACAGTACTTGATCAACCTTGCAGATTAACCCTTGAAAACTCAACGTCCCATCGCCACTTCAGGTGTGTTTTGATCTCTTCACACGTTGACAAATTATACACCGTTTGTTTGTTCGTTGGTACATTTGTATCTGCACAAAACATTTTAGGATCCATATCACTGCAACAGCTGCTGATACAGAATCGGTTCAGACTTGTGGCGTTTCCCTCAGAAAAAGGTGCAGCTCCAGACTTTAGTTTCCCTTTAGTATGCCAAAAAAGGCAAGGCAATTTTGTTTTTTTTTAAAAACCCCCAAAAGCTATAAAACCTACTGTAACTTTGCTTCAGTTTCTCTTCTTCTCATTTTGACTTTTTGGGTGTAAAATTTAAGAGAAGAACATTTCAAACGAGACCTTCTGTAGATGCCGAGATATCTTTACATCAGTAATGAAAGTCTGGTTTCTGGTCCTGATATCCAAGTCTCTTCCATCATGCATCTGTGTCTCCCTCCCTCCCTCACACACACACACACACACACACACACACACACACACACACATCTTACATTGTACTCTGGCTGAGTTTCGGTGCTGGATAAGGTGCTGCTGCTCTGGGCCGAGTCTTTGGAGTCTTGTTCCATCAGCTCCAGACGGGGGGCCTCTGGAACCTCGCTGGACACGACCACGACTGTCCGAGGACCGCTGGCGCACTGACGGAGAGCAGGAGAGAAACTTTATTAGACTCAAGAAACAGTTTGAGTAAAAGCAAAAGAGAGAAAGAAACACAGAAGCTAGATTTTTAAAAACAAACACCGTTTCTAGATGAACTGCAGTGAGAGGGAAGGA
>NW_019525479.1:136720-139925 GCF_002814215.2 Seriola lalandi dorsalis
TGTGTGTGTGTGTGTGTGTGTGTGTGTGTGTGTGTGTGTGTGTGTGTGTGTGTGTGTGTGTATGTGTGTTTATCTTATTTACCAGTAACATGCTGTGCTCCTGTTTGCGGTTCTGTCTGCGAGGTTTGGTGTTGGTGTGCGGCGACAGACCGGCCTGGAAGATGGTCCTTGGTCGAGGTCTCTGTCTCAAACCCAGCTCCGACGGTCCTGAGGCCTTTTCCTGCCCACACACACACACACACACACACACACACACACACACACACACACACACACACACACAAAATGGATTAAATATAACATGTACACTCCTCACAAAGATGATTTATTGACTACAGGAACAGGCGCGTGTGTGCAGTCGTACCTCGCTGTAGGAGTCCCAGGTACTCTCCTCCTCCTCTGACCTCTTCCTGCTCCTTTTCCTGCTTTCGCTTGAACACTGATTATCATCTATAGAGAGAGGAAGAGAGACAGAGAGAGAGGAGAGAGAGGGAGAGAGAGAGAGGGAGAGAGATTTTTTTGATTTTTAAAGGTACTTTATTTAAAAAAATCTAGTTATTGAACATGTGCCAGTTCATAACAAAATCACAGATTCACAGAATCTGATTCACATCAACACATTTCCATAGATCAGTTGGTCGTCTACAACAGAGCAGAGTACATTATTAAAACTCCATATATTGCAGAAGGTCTCTACATCTTGCATCATCATATAATAATTAAAATCAATCTTTAAACGCGCTTTCAGGCATTTTACAAAAATAAAAACTGCATCATCATCTGCCAGGTTCTCCAGCCTGTTTTTCCGGCTCATATAGACGGCCATCTTTGCCGTCCCCAAAAGGAAATTTATGAGCTGGCATTTGTTTTTTTGTTTGCTGGAGAACCTGTAGCCAAAGACAAACATTTGAATATTAAAAATTTCCCCCATCAGATTTAAGAGCCTCCCCAGCAGAGAGAACAGAGGCAGCAGTCTGCTGCAGTCCGAGAAACAGTGGAAGACTGTTTCACGACTGCTGCAGAAGGGACAGTCAGAGCTGACAGTGGGACTGATCACTGAGACAAAGGCGTTTACAGCCACGATCCCGTGCAGCAGCCTCCACTGCAGGTCGGCTGCTCTCTTTGTCAGAGGAGGTTTATAGAGCGCCCTCCACTCAGGCCCAGCCCCCCCCCTCAGACCCAGGTGAGCCCTCCAGGGGGTGTCTGCTCTCCCACTCAGCTTTTCCTTGTTTAAAAACTTGACTATCAGCCCGTACAACAACTTGCCATTTGCTTTAAAAAATGGCAGCTTAGAGGATGTTTTATTGTTTAAAAACGGACTCACACAGTTTTTAAAATCTGGGAGGATGTTCAACGGAGGGAACATGTCATTTTCATTAGGTCGAACAGAACCATTCGTATACTGAGTCAACAACATCCTCTCTGTGTTGGTAAGAGCAGCTCTCCATCTGGAGAGCAACAGGGAAACTGTCCGGACCGATCCCACCCCCAGCCGAGAGGCCAGAGGAGCTGCGTCCTCCAGGCTCGGTCCTGTGAGCTCCACCACTCGTCCCAGAGTCAGGACATTTGCCTCACAGCAACGCCTGACTAGCGTTGGTCCCAGCTGACACACACTGTTAGATCGAGTCCCATGGACAATGGGCTCCTGGAGCAGCCAGAACAGTGAGTGCTGAGAGTCAGGTCTCTCTTTTTTAAAGAAGCTCCACACTTTAAAGAGTCCACGATAAAAACAAGGGAGTTCCTTCATATGTGGCTCTTTCAAGTCCATTAAAAAGAGAGTCCTACCCAGTCCCAGGCCGCTGCACCTTCTCAGAATAGTTTCTGCCAGTGGCCTCCACACCAAGTCTACAGGCCCTCTCAGAAACCTCTGCAGGAACTGCAGCCGGAAGGTGGCTCCTCTGCTGCCCAGGTGAACCAGGCCCTGCCCTCCTTCGTCCTTTGGTAAGTATAACACACCCTGAGGCAGCCAGTGCAGTTTATCCCAAAAAAAGTCCACAATGACGGCCTGTATCCTAGACAGCAGGTCCGGTGGGGGGTCGATGGCTGCCAGGCGGTGCCACAGAGAGGAGGAGACCAAATTATTTAAAATCAGGATCCTCCCTCTGTAAGATAGGTTTAAAACAATCCATTTCCACCTGGATAATCGACCTTTAATCTTTTCTAAAATATCTTCCCAGTTTTTAAGAACTGTGTTTTGGTCTCCTAGAAACACCCCCAGATATTTTAACCCCCCCTTCTTCCAGATCATCCCCCCCGGCAAAATTAGCTCATCTGCACTTCCTACACTCAGTGCTTCGCTTTTTTGCCAATTTATGCGGGCTGAGGAAATCAACCTGAATTGCAAGACAATTATTTTCAGTGTATCAATGTCTTGCTGACAGTTTGTCAGGACGACTAAATCATCTGCATAAGCAGATAATTTAAAAGGGGCAGCACAACCTGGGACTCTCACCCCCTGCAGGACAGACCTAAGTCTGTGCAGTAACGGCTCGATTGCTAAAGAATATAACATGCCAGAGAGGGCACAGCCCTGTCTGACCCCTCTCTGGACCTGGAAGGGGGCGCTCAAGCCTCCATTGATTTTTAAAATACTTTGAACATCACCGTATAAAACCCTGACTTTATTAATAAAGCCAGGGCTAAAACCAAAAGCGCTCAAAGTGAGCCATAAATACTCATGTTCCACTCGATCAAAAGCTTTTTCTTGATCAATGGAGATGATTCCAGCTCTAATTCCAAACAATTTGCATATATCTAAAAAGTCTCTAGATGTGTATAAGAGACAGGGACAGAGCCGCCTCCAGGTCTTTATTACTTAGAGGTTCCACCTGAGGGAGACCTTCATAAAAACCCTTGGACACTTCCTGCTCCTCCTGATGCTCACATTTAAACAGCTCCTTATAAAACCCAACAGCACGTTTACAGATGTCCTCATGGTTGGTCAGAACCTGACCCGTTTCAGACCTCAGGCTGTGAATAAAACGCTTCTGACCATTCTTCCTTTCTAGGCCAAAGAAAAAGTGTGATGGGACATCCATCATTGCTACGTTTCTAAAACGAGATCTGACCAGAGCCCCCTGAGCGGATACGCTCAGCAGCTTGTTCAGGGCTGACTTTTTCCCTGCTAAAGACTCAGAGCACCGAGGGTCTCCAGTAGCTTCAGCTACTTGTTGGAGCTTCTCCACTTCGGTCTCAAGTATTCTCA
>NW_019525479.1:139945-142539 GCF_002814215.2 Seriola lalandi dorsalis
TCATTGATCAGTCTCCCTGGGACACAATAGGTCTGGTCTGCATGTATGAGCTGTCCCATCACCTTGCTCAGCCTGTTGGACAGAGCTTTAGAGAGGAGCTTATAGTCGCTGCACAGCAGCGACACCGGCCTCCAATTCTCGATCCTCTGTGGATCTCCCTTCTTGGGCAGCAGGGTGAGGACCGCCCTCCTGCAGCTGAGAGGCAGACGCCCTCCAGCCAGACTCTCATTCAGCACGGAGAGCAAATCCCCCCCCACCACCGACCACAGGGCCTTATAGAAGTCCACAGGCAGACCGTCTATGCCAGGAGCTTTCCCGCTCTGCATACCCTGCAGAGCGGCATGGAGCTCCTCAGAGGACAGAGCCGCCTCCAGGTCTTTATTACTTAGAGGTTCCACCTGAGGGAGACCTTCATAAAAACCCTTGGACACCTCCTGCTCCTCCTGATGCTCACATTTAAACAGCTCCTTATAAAACCCAACAGCACGTTTACAGATGTCCTCATGGTTGGTCAGAACCTGACCCGTTTCAGACCTCAGGCTGTGAATAAAACGTTTCTGACCATTCTTCCTTTCTAGGCCAAAGAAAAAGTGTGATGGGACATCCATCATTGCTACGTTTCTAAAACGAGATCTGACCAGAGCCCCCTGAGCGGATACGCTCAGCAGCTTGTTCAGGGCTGACTTTTTCCCTGCTAAAGACTCAGAGCACCGAGGGTCTCCAGTAGCTTCAGCTACTTGTTGGAGCTTCTCCACTTCGGTCTCAAGTATTCTCACTGAGTTTGTCAAGGTTTTTGTGATGTTCTTTGTATAATCCATGCAAAATTGTTTTATCTTTATTTTCCCAACATCCCACCACTGTTGCAAGGACTTAAAATCAGCCTTTGCTCTTTGGTGGGCCTCCCAAAAGAACTTAAATATTTCTTTAAACTTTCTGTCCTCTAAAAGAGATATGTTGAGATGCCAGTAGGCACTGTTGGCTTTTACATTATTTATAAAAACAGAGGCTGTTAAAAGAGAGTGATCAGAAAATCCAATCGGAGAAATGTTGCAACCTTTAAAAACATTAAAATGATGTCTAAAACAATAAAACCTATCTAGTCTTGCCATGGACAGTAAGTTATCTTTCACATGGCACCATGTATACTGCTTCTGCTTCCCATGAAAGCCCCTCCACACGTCCATCAGCTCATGGGCCTGGATCAGGCGGAGCAGGCGGCTGTGGGAGGCAGGATGAGGCTCGGGGTGGTTCCTATCCAACTCACTGTTTACAGTGCAGTTGAAATCCCCCCCAATAAATAAATACCCTTCATTATTACAATTTTCAATTACATCATTTAATACATCTAAAACACTTAACCTTTCTGTTCCTAAAACAGGAGCATAAATATTAATAAATATCATTTTTATATTTTCATAATCTGCTGTTATTTTTAACAGACGACCTTTAATGACCTCTTCAGATATAACTGACTGAGGCATGAAGTTCTTGGAGAAGAGTATTCCCACTCCACAGCTGGTACTGGACTTGTGGCTCAGGAAGGTTCTGCCTTCCCACTCTTTATTCCAGTTTATTTCATTATCCTCAGTGCTGTGTGTCTCCTGGAGGAAAACCACATCTAGCTTTTTCAGGGAAATTAGCTTAAACAAGGACGCCCTTTTCCTCTCATCTCTGGCCCCATTCAGGTTTAAGCTTCCTATTTTAATACTTCCCATGAAACATAAAAGATGTGGCACAACAACTAAATAACAAAAAAATAGATTCACAAACTTATTGAAACTAATCATCTGTGTTGAACTGTTTTTTAACTTTCAAAACAAGTTTTTTGATTCTGAAATTCTCCTGATCCGTGAAGGCCTGTTCCCCAAGAACACCAGGACTCCTCTGAAAAGCTTTCAGAGAGTCCAGGAGGAGACGGAGGTCTGGAAAGACCTTCTCTACTTTCACATTCCTCGCTCCCTTGGTGTCTTGGAGGAACTTTTTTATGCTTGTAACCTCCCTTCTTTCGTAAAAAAGATTGTGAGGGAGTAAGAGCCTCGTCATCATCATCATCAACATCTTCATCATTATCTACATAACTTTCACAATCACTCAAAAGCTCTTGGGAAAGTTTTTTGTTTTTACTTGTAGATCTATTGATGTCCACTGACTTCCTCTTTTTTTCTTGTGGAACCTCTTCCACAATCATCTGTTCCTCGTCACCTTCCAAACACAATTCCACTTCCTGTGACTCGTCCTGTAAGAGGGCCGGGTCACCAGCAGTGTCGGCCTGTTTACTGGCCTCCACAGCAGGCCCACTAATAAAACTTTCAGAGACAGAACCAGAATTATAATCTGCTCCAACAGTAATATTGGCCCCACCAGAACCAGCAGGAACCGACTCGGTCCCACCGGAACCAGCAGGAGCCGAACTGGCTCCACCGGAACCAGCAGGAGCCGAATCGGTCCAACCGGAACCAGCAGGAGCCGAATCGGCTCCACCGGAACCAGCAGGAACCGAATCGGCCCCACCGGAACCAGCAGGAGCCGAATCTGTCCCACCGGGACCAGCAGGAACCGAATCGGTCCCACCGGAACCAGCAGGAACCGAATCG
>NW_019525479.1:142647-143123 GCF_002814215.2 Seriola lalandi dorsalis
GTCTGATGGGAGACATTAGCTGCCCATGCCTTGCTAGCTCCCTTTTTAGCATTTCGTTGCTAACAAAGGGAGGGACTCTGGACAAGATAACTTTTTTTGAGGGGGTGGTCAGAGGCACCACCTGAACAAAGGTGTCTCTGATCACAACCCCCTGCTCAACCACAGTGTTCACCTTGTCGATCTGGTCCAGGAATATAACAACCCCGTTGTTCATCCTGGACGCAGATTTCACGCTCTCGTACCCGACGAGCGCCCCGACCGCCAGGCTGCAGTCCTCCACGGAGCAGCTCACCGCCGGGTTCAGCTTCACGCCGTGCCGGCGAGTCAGCTGCTCCAGCCCGGTCGGCTGCATGTCTCCGCTCCCCGGGAGACACAGCCCCGCAACAACACAACCACCGATACAACCAAAAGTACAACAACCAAGACTAAACAATGACAGAAAAAAGGTAGAAAGAAAGATAGAAAAGACACATTCA
>NW_019525479.1:143143-157185 GCF_002814215.2 Seriola lalandi dorsalis
CCGAATCGGTCCCACCGGAACCAGTAGGAGCCGAGTCAGTCCCACCAGAACCAGCAGGAGCTGAACTGGCCCCACCAGAACCTGAGAAACCCTGTTTTTTTGGACAGGACCGGATAAGGTGGCCCTCCTTCCCACAACTGAAACATTTCATAGTTTCTGACGTTGCAAAAACAACATAGTCGTAGTCATCAACTCTGAACTTCAGGCTTATGTTAAGCTCCTCAGAACTGTTCCTCAGAACCATCTGGACTTGTCTTCTGAAGGACAACACGTGCTTCAGTTGGGGAGATTTACAGCCTAGAGGGAGCAGTCTGATGGGAGACATTAGCTGCCCATGCCTTGCTAGCTCCCTTTTTAGCATTTCGTTGCTAACAAAGGGAGGGACTCTGGACAAGATAACTTTTTTTGAGGGGGTGGTCAGAGGCACCACCTGAACAAAGGTGTCTCTGATCACAACCCCCTGCTCAACCACAGTGTTCACCTTGTCGATCTGGTCCAGGAAGATAACAACCCCGTTGTTCATCCTGGACGCTACTCACTCTCACTTCCGCTCAGAGAGAGAGAGAGAGAGAGAGAGGGAGAGAGGGAGAGAGAGAGAGAGAGAGAGAGAGACAGAGAGGGACAGAGAGAGAGGGAGAGAGAGAGAGAGGGAGAGAGAGAGAAGGAGAGAGAGAGAGAAGGAGAGAGAGAGAGAGGGAGAGAGAGAGAAGGAGAGAGAGAGAGAGACATGGACAGACGGTGAGACAGATGGCAGAAAAGAAACTCAATATTTTCATGCGGCAGGTCAATGTTCCAACCAGGATGGAACGGTGGAAAGAACAGACTGAAACTAGGACGAAGGTGAAGTGTCTGTTGATGTTCATGAAAGGATCTGACACAAAATATTAAATATGAAGACTTTATTTAAGTTAACATGTCTCATATTGGTTACCTAAAACTTTGGGGAAAGAACTCTTTGGCACTAGAGTATTAGAAAATAATAACAGAAAAATAGAAAATAATAACAGAAAAATAGAAAATAATAACAGTAAAATAGAAAATAATAACAGTAAAATAGAAAATAATAACTATAGAAAAAAGTCAAGAGGACATTTCACCGCTGTGTCAATGTGTGTATGTGTGTGTGTGTGTGTGTGTGTGTGTGTGTGTGTGTGTGTGTGTGTGTTACCTTGAGGTGAGGCAGCGTCTCCGTTCTGTTTGGGGCTAAAGGGGGAGGGCGGTTCGGCCGCAGTCAGAGGGCTGTTCTCATTGGTCAGTTCCACGCCGCTGTCGTTCTCCGATAGGCCCTCAGCCGGAGACGTGTCCCCGTTGACCGCCGCCTGAGGACAGAGGGAGAAGAGCGTCGGCGATTTAGACACGTGAAGCGGGTGTGACCAGGTGATCGATCAGAGTCCTGAGTGCTGAAGGAGCTCAGGTGATCAGACTGATGAAGTGATGTGAGGAGCAGAGAGGACGGAAACCAAAGACTGGAAATTATTAGTAAGAGCAGATATTGATTCTATAGACAAAATAATTTCACAAATTTTTAACTAATTTTTGATCTGTTTCAATCACACTTTGCGATTTTCTTTTTTAAATTGCTATTTAATAGAAGAGGAAGTTTTTATCAGATGCAGCTGGTTCCAAAGATAAAAGCCCTGTTGATTTACTCCAAGACAATCTTAGCTGACTGACAGTTTGGACATTTTTAAACTCCAGAAAGTATTTAATTAATAAAGATTCAAACTCAAAAACTTAAAATTGTTGTTGGTAAACTGATTTTACAAACTGCAATGATTTCACGTCCAGATTTTGGATTAACGACCGGTTTCTAATCCATAGAAATTCACACTGTATCATCACGGAGGAGCCTCTGCTGTGTTTCCAATTTGAGACGAATTTGAAATGGGAATTTATTTTATATGAACCCCGGACATGTAGCAACAACTTCGCAAAAGCTAGTGAAGAACAAAAGGATTATCAATACATCAGTCAGATTCAGACCAAGGCTCGGAGTCAAACAGGAAGTGTTGCCAAAGATGACACACCTGCACCTCCACACGAGCCTTCGTCTGCCAGCCCACCCACAGCTGAGGATGGTGACGTTGTGTTTGATGTGTTGGCTGAAGGCAGAGAGCTGACATCAACGCTCAACATTCCCAAAGCCTCGGATAAAGACCGTCTGTGTGTCCATGACGTATTAGTCCACAATGTCACTGCTGTTTAACCGTCACATATTCCTGTAATTCAGTCATCGTCAGCAACATGCACAACGCTGAACTGAGTGTGAAGCCAACGTGGTGCTAAACATCCTAAATCTTTTTAATCCCCAAAGCACAGTGGATGCTTACTTTGCCGGAAACTTTTGACATGCACGTGTTTGTGTAACTTTTATGAAACGAGATGATCGATATTTTAACCAAGCATTAAGTTCAAGCTACGTCTTGCAAGCAGGAAACAAAAGGAAGCATGACTAACATCGGAAAAACTAAGATGTGTTGACCAAATGTGTTGATCAAACAAGACAAATGAGCTCAAAGCTAAAGCATCAATATCTGCTGCTGCACGGAGCCGGAGCCTCCCTTCCCTCCAGGCCATATTTTTAATTATGAAACGTATTCTTGCCCTGGACACGTCAAGACGCAGAAAAAGGTGCAAAGATTATAAAAACCAAACAGTAACACCAGAGCCAGCACATTTAAACAAATTCACATTTCCGAGACCGGGGGGGGGGGGCGCATGCACGTCCGACGGCACCTGAAGTAAACGCTGCACAAACTGCACAAGAACAACACAGCGGATGATGAATCTGTGAGGCTTTAGCTGCCAGTGAGTCATGTGTGTAGAATGAAGCGGCCGTTTTGCCAGAGGGATCAGAGAGCGGGCAGGAAACCTCTCCGCATTGCCTCATCTCTCCTCCACCGCGAGAGCCCGGCCGCTCAGCTCAGCTCTGTCTGGACTTGAACCTGAAACATCCCACTTACAGTAGTGATTCCACCTAATCCCCCCCCTCTCTGCACGCTCGGATTAGAAGATGACTGAACACAAAGGACACATAGATACTAATGTGTTTAGGTAACACCTAGGGAGATTTATGTGTGCGTGTGTGTGCTTGTGATGTATGCATGCTTATATATATGGTGTGTGTATGTAGGTGCCCATGTGGACAATACAGAGAAAACCAGCAAAGGCAACATGCATGCAATGCACAAAGGTTGGTGCTCAAGGATGAACACAGTGAGTTTTAGTGATTGAGAGTGAACATAACATTTGTTTTGCCTCTTTAAGACAGATGAAAACTGTGACAGGTTGAAATGTGGGTTCCATGTTGTATAAAAGTAGATTTCCGTGTGTTTTTTGGTTATAAAGCAGGTCTAGGTTTTATATTAATACTGTGAAAGTATCAAAGCGCTAAGTCCTAAGAGAAATGCACACGGCCTGTACTCAGAAACTGAGCCTTGAAATGAGCCGTCAGGACTTCCTGTAACTTGTGATGTCACAACAAAGCAGTCATCGCTCTCAGCCAGAGATCCCTCCAAAAACACATCAGCCAATCAGAAGAGAGGCTCAGAGCATCCTCTCTTCTGATTGGCTCACTGACCTGCTGTTACGAGAGCTCCAGAGAGAGGCCTGAGAGAGGGGAAGTAAAACTACATTGAGATGATTTTTGGCCACAAATATATCTTGTTATGGATCAACACCTCAAATAAAACACAGGAAAAGTGTAAATATGGACTTTTAATGCGTTGAGTTTGAGTTAGAGGAGAGAGAGGGAGCAGCAGCAGCTCTGAGGCAGTAACTGTGAGGCAGATGGAAAATTGTGAGACTGTGCTGACTTTTAACGCAGATCTCAGCTACACATATCTGAGGCTGTTTGTGATTGTTCAACGTCATAAAACAGGGAACGCATGTGGTGTGCGTGTGAGTGTTTTTCAATGCCAAATTTCCCCTATAACAAATGAACTCAGTGAACTTGTGCATAGAGCGTGTGTTCAAGATGGTTAAAGAGTGAGAGCTGCTGCTGCTGCCGCCGCCAGGGGTGAGGAAGGGAAGAGAGAGAGAGGCTGAGGTAAGCTGACGTTAGCCGCTGTATCTGAGCTGAAGTCACCCACGTGCGTTACACCTGAGAGCCGAGTGTCTTCCTGTCATAGTTCAGGAAGAGATGAGAGGGGGTGGAGAGAGATTCGGTGTGAACAGGCTCAGGGTGAGGGAGCTGTGGAGGTGAACAGAGGTGAGGAGTGAAGAATGTTTGGTTAACAGAGAGAGAGAGAGTGATGACAGAGAGAGAGAGGCAGCTCTGGAGCACAGGAGCAGCTGCTGTAAGAACCAGCACAGATGTTTATACTGCGTTACCACTACTGTGCAAACTAGTGATCTGTCTGGACAGATGGACGGAGCGACAGGGGAACATGGAGGTTTCAGACGGGATTCAGCACATTTTGTTTTATTTATCTGAGGAATCTCTGGTGCTGCATTCTCAATTAATCTGCTGGTTAATTAATGGTTTGGTCCATAAAACATCAGAAAACAGTGAATAATGACTACAACAAGTGACCAACAATCAAAAACACCAAAATATTAAATTTACTATAATATGAGACAGAGAAAAAGCAGCATTTTCTCTTATCTGAGAAGCTGAAACCAGCAGATGTTTGGTCTTTATGCTTGAGATTGAGAGAAAATAGCTGCTGAAAAATATTCTTACAATTAACTAAACAGCTAACTGTTGCCGCTCTGGTGTGTTGCTCTCCGCCCATTCATTATCCATTTAATTTGCTGCTTTAATTACAGATGTTCAGTCTATAAAAGCTGCACATGAGCCTCAAGATGAACCTTAAAGTTGATGAACGACCACCGATTCTGCTCTTAAGTGAAAAGTGAAATCACCCCTCCTCCCTCATGTGTCCTCTGTGATGAAGACTCACAGCTGGGAGCAATCTGCACCCCTGCTGCACAGCTGTAACTTCAGTGGCCTTGGCCGCCGCAGCGCGCTCCTCCGTCACTAACTAACACATCATGACATAAAATATGACATAATGGGAGACAGACTGACCCTGAGGCTCATTTTAGCAGTTTCGTGTTTCACATTCATTTATTTACACCTTGCAGCTGCACAGTAAAACCAGAGGTCTGACACCGACTCTGCTGATGTCCGTGCTGCAGCGACCACATGCAATCACTCAAACTAGGAGCAGATAATGTCCAAGGAAACCTGTAGAAATCTAAATCATGCATAGCTACTGTAGCATGTCTACTCTGCTCCAACACCTTCTCTCCCATGTCAACAAAACATAAATAAAAAATGATGCAGAAATGATAACTATGTCATAAATAATTGCTTAAGGGAATCAAGTTCTACTTCAACCTTTTAGTTTTTGCCTCGAGAGCTAAACTATAAGCAATCACATATCATTGTGGGACACTGGGTCATCCTGCTCTACTCAAACACAAACTGCTGATCCTAGTTCAGTAACTCATCTCCTACTCAACTCGTATGTGCAGCAGCAGCATGAGGGAAGTGATGACAGACACACACATTCACACCTGGGAGCTGATCATTACGACAGCTGTCTGCAAGTGTGTGTTTTCTGAAGCTAAAGGGCGCACACACACACACACACACACACACACACACCTCTAACTTCAGCTTTAACTCATCCTCCTCCCTCTACTTCTAAGAACTCTCCTGTTTCCATCCTCCTTTGTTTGTGGCACAGCTACACGCTGAGTGGGCAGCAGGAACACACACACACACACACACACACACACACACACACACACACACACACACACACACAGTAGATGATTTTCATATCAAACACTTGACTCACACTCAACTGTTTGTCGTGTCATCAGGATAAATTTGTTTCACTTTCTGCAAAAGCTAAAATATTTATGGAATTGTGTAGGATTGTAGAAAAGTTGTTAATGTTTTGCATTGAGCATATTTTATTTGCTCCACTTCGTCTGATGCAACATTTTATTTCATTTTATTATTTTTTTACAGCAGTAAAAAAAAAAATCAACTTCAAATTCCTTTTGCACTGTTGAACAGAAACAAAACCTTGTTGCCCTCATTCACCTCATCCTAACTTTCTTCTCTCCCCTTCATCTATTATTTTCTCTTTTCAGCTCATTTGTGTTTAAGTCTCTCTCCCTCTTTCTCCCTCTCTCTCCCTCTCTCTACAAGACCAGAGCAGGTCTGCTTTTGTAGAAAGATGAGGAGGGGAAAGCTGCTCCGAGTGCACAGAGAAAAGGAGCAGAAAAAGGGGTTTTTGTGGGGAGTGCAAATTATAATAAAAAGCACCAAAACATGACAAAGCTCCTGCCTGTAACTCTGGTAAATTCTTCTCTACAGTGTTTGTGAAATGCTAAACTGCTCTTTCCAGCTCCTCTGGTTTCAGACGGCAAACGAAAATGGGATTTGATGTCAGCCAGGTAGATGTGTAGACTATTATCATCAATATCCCCCATTAACCTGCCCTCAGACGTCCGTCCCTCCCTCCCTCTCTCCCCTCCTCCTCCTCCTGTTTCAGGCTGGCAGACATGAACTCGCCCAATGAAGCATTAAAGTAGCACAAATGATCCTTTTCCACTCCTCTGCCTCCCTTTGCTCTCTTTTATAGTACAAACATTACAACCACTACCACGACTACTAATTCTGCTACCACTCTCTCTGCTCGTATTGTTGCTATGGCGACTACTGCTACCAAAAAGAGTTCCTCAAAAAATTAAGGAACAAAAATGTGTTTCGGACTCATGCATCCTGCACTATGATTCTGCGTGTGTGTGTGTGTGTGTGTGTGTGTGTGTAGAGCCTTGAGCTTTGCAGATCTCACCAACCTACGTCTCTCACACACACTCACTCACACACACACACACACACACACTCACACTCACACACTCACACTCACACACACACACATTCCACAGTGCGCAACAGTCAGCCCCGGGGCGCTCTGACTGCGCTGTCAAAACATCTTAGCGAGGCCTAAATGATTAGAAGTGCAGGTCTGAGGCGAACGTATGAAAACTCGCCGTGCAGTAAATCGTCACCTGAGGGGCTCCGAGGCTTCGAGGGTGTTATCTTTTGTTAACAAAGAACTGTGCAATAAAAAAAAAAAAAAAAAAACTCCTGATATTTGTTTCAATATTTGTGCCTGGGGTGAGTTTGTCAGAGCAGTTTTGCCTGCGATGCTGCAAGTCTCAACAAAAATGAGTTTAGTTTATTATGAAGTATAGTGGAAAGAAGCTTTGTGTGTAACATTAATGTTTTTCGACCAAGTGTTTGCCTCAGATTTCTTAGTGTTACACAATTTAAATAAAGCACAAAGGTAACTTGTCTTCTATTTTTTCTTTAACCAATGCATCAACACCAGTTTGTTTCACTTTCAGTTCGTGTGTCTTCTTGCCTGACAGCCAACCTGTGGAGAAGAACTATAGAGCAGCAACATGACAACGATACAAATTCCCGACCACAGTTTCAAACAATGTCACTGATCTCCAGGAGGCGATAATGTGCCGAGATGCACCAACAAACGTGCCGTGCCTGACCAGGACGTGATCTCAGATGTAACCCCAACCACAGAGGGCTGGGAACAGTCAAGACCGGACCACAACTAGACACACGTCCCGGAGGTATGTGTATTTCTTCACAAACTCTTGGATTGTGAAGTTCATAACAACGTGTAGCTGAACCATCACGTTTTATTCCCACCCACACCAAAAAAATTTTTTTTTTTTTTTCCATTTACCCACACAGTCTGCTGACACATCATTTCTGCACTCATGATGCTGCTGCTGCTGCTCAAACTAAGAATGTGACTCACATGAACACGTCAGATTAAAGTTGTTCTGCAGCACGGTGGAATAACGTGTAATTAACTATAATGTTTGGTAACCGGTTTAATTTTGAAACCTACTAAGTTGGTGACGAGCGTCTTCTGCTGATTTTACTATGGAGGTGGGACAAAACCTACTCCATCCATCCAAAATAATCTTACACAAGCTCCACTTAGTAGCTCTTCTGGAGCTTTCAGTTCCGTCACATGATCTCAGTTTGTCCACTGTGGTTTGAGCTCTGAGGTTGTGAAAGCCCGGGAAGAGTTTCTAAAAAAGGACCGGTTGGTGAGTTTTTCTCAACTCATCTGCAAGGTCAAGTTTAAACCTCGGCTGTCTGTGGTGATCCACATACATCCTCCATGTTTCCTTCATGTTGGCACCCTCACTGCTCACTGTTCACTCAAACTACGGGTCAAACTTTCCAAAAAAAAAAACAACGAAGACGATGGCAGACAAACAGGAATCTATTAAAGTGTTCCTTACTGATGGAAAACTATCTGCACTCCCGTAACAGGAAGTGCTCCGGATAAAAATCACCCGCTGGATCGTGTCACTTTAAGTGCAAACTTCAACGCACGATGTGAACAGCGATAAGTAACGACCCGCCTGCCGCCAAGCTGCCTAAACTTGAAGCGAATACCTCCAGACTGTGGTTGTCATATCACGCCTGATAAGATGGCAGCTAGGCCGGTTACCATGGAGATGGGCAAACAATAAACAGAGGACAAAGTGGTGACGATTAAGAGAAGATGAAGACAAATGAGGGAGAGGGAGTTGGGGGGGGGGGGGTTTAAGGGAAGGAGAAAAGAAAGAAAAGCAGATGGTGGAGGGAAGGAAGCGTCCCTCTCAGACAGAGTGATATATGAGACTGAAAGAGGAAGGAGTAGTAACGGACGACAAGTGTGTGTATGTGTACACGTGCCTGCAAGTTATGAAACAGTGAAAGTGTGTGTGTGTGTGTGTGGGTACATGAGAAACAGTGAGTAAAAGTGTGTGTGGATTAGAAAATGTGTGTGTGTGTGTGTGTGTGTGTGTCTCCCTCTATACTTCCTTGCTTCCTCTCCTTCCTCCCTCTCTCCTTTGCTGCCTCCATCCTTCCATATATCCCTTATTTCCTTTCTGTGTAAGTGCAGCTGTGATGTGTGGTGTGCGTGTGCGTCTGTGTCTGTGTGTGTCTGTGTGTGTGTGTGTGTGTGTGTCTCTCAATACATTCTCAATTAGACTCGTATAACATGCTGGCACTCTTGTCCAGGCATCTGCCTTGGCATCAATACACACACTCCTTTAAACCACAGCAGGCTCAGAGTTCAGGGAGTGGCTTTGTGTGTGTGTTAATTATTTAAAAATTTTGGCTTTAAAATCACTTACTTCCATTTAATTTATTCTTATTATTTGATTTATTCTGTCTGTTATGAAATGTGTGTGTGTGTGTGTATGTGTGTGTGTGTGTGAGACTCACAGTAGCAGTCATGTTGTTGCTCTCCTCCATGATAACAGCAGAGTACTTGTTGGAAGGCATCGCTGTCGCAGTCGACTGGTCCACTGTTTGTCCTGACTCCTTTTCAAACCTGGACGAGACAAAAACAAGGAAACAGGCAGGAAATAAACACGACTGAGTTTCCTCCTGTGTCACTGTTGCACCTGTGAACGTCATGCTGGTGTCATGGATTATCAGCACAGTAAATATCACCGCATTATCTCCACGTTTGTGCACGTTGCTCTTTTCTTATCAACTTCAAAATCCGAGATCCTTCATTTGAATAAATGTTTAATGTAAATTATAAACATATTAAGGGGGATTCTGCACTTGGACATCAAAAGAAAGAGTGATGGATACTGATATTTTAAGTTTATCAATTAACCTTCCAGAAAATATGTATCTATGTAATGACATAAATCTACATATATTGTGAGGGAACCGTTTATCTAGTACATAACCAATCACTGTGAGCAAGTGCAGTAGTAGATTATGGATTAAATATTAATATATGCTAAGAAGAAGAACATGACTTCTCTAGAAAAGCAAAGCAGCCCTGTTAACTGAGACTTGTGCCAAAGTTTAGAGTGAATACGGTGCCGAATTTCTACAATGTCAAACATGTTATAGTTACAGTCAGAAGGGAAGCTGGTAACAGTGAAAAATACAAAAACAAGGGTGAACGTTTTTGTGACCGGATGCTCATTCAACATCCTGGATTTCATCTCCATCTCAATGCAAAGGGACGCACCGCTTCAACGTGAGCAACCAACAACTAGACGTAAATCATGAGGCGTATAATTATCCAACATGGACCAAACCCCTCATCCTCCTGAGCTGCTGCGAGGACACAAACGCAAAAGATTCTGTAAAACGTCAGAAGCTAATTTAACATGATACGGTCTCCACAGTCAACAGGTTTGATTCAGACTTTGTGGGACAAACTGTTTGAGTGTCCCAGAACAGGAACAGCAGAAAAACAGTAGCACTATATGAAAAGACAAAACCTCTCACAACCAGCATGTGTGTGTGCAACTGCGACTTCGCGGTACCAGCAGGGAAAGAACAGTGTCTGAGGGTTAGTGGGGCGTGAAGGAGAGAAAGAGAAAAGAGAGGAAGAAAAGTGAAAATGATGTAAACTTACAAGTACAAAGGAATTATGTAAATATATGTGAAATATCTGATCATGTCACAGTGTCTGTTGCTGTACGATCAAGAGGTGAGATGGTGCGTCAATACATCTTCACACGGCCACCTTTTGTTTTTTTCTGATCAACAAAAAACAGCAAAAAGGACTAAGCTGACTAACTGTTTTCACAAGTGTTTTTTCTGATGGAAATAATCGAAGCGGTGGCAGAGGAACAGAGCGGTGGGGAAAAGCAGCCGCAGAAAAAGAGTGGGACAGGAGAGGTCGACTCTGGCGTTTCCTGTTGAAGTGAGTGGGAAGGAGACATGTCCATACAGACCCGAGGTAAACAGATACACAGGCCTGTTAGGGTGTGTGTGTGTGTGTGTGTGTGTGTGTGTGTGAACAGATTAAGTGAATGTGTATGTGTTTGAGCATGAAAGTAAGAATGTTGTATTTCTGCATTGTTTCTTTAGCTCTCCTGTGGCTCCATGGTGGTGCACAAATGCCTGTTTTACTGTGGATAGAACAGTGTGTGTGTGTGTGTGTGTGTGTGTGTGTGGGTTTAAATTTCAGGGAGGTGACCAGTCAACAGCTTTGTCAAACCAGCCTGTAAAGACAAACGTGCAGACCTCAGTCCGTCAGTTTTAGTTTCCTCACAGCAGAAGGAAACACAGCGAGTGTGTAAAGTAAAACAGAAACTCCTCTATGTTCAATTCATTCAACCCAGCGCCGCACTCCTAGGAAGAGCAATTAGCTTGTTCTTAAGGCGGTGTAACGTGGCATTACATTTAATCACATTGTAGATATTCCACACTTTAGCACATCCATATCTAATATAACTACAGATCTTCCACATACACACAATTTTACGCACCAGAAAATAGAAAGTGCAGCTTTTTAAACTATGCTTCAAAAGTATGGAATAAAATAACCCAGCCATGAGTCATAACAGATGCTCAGTGAACACTTTTAAAAACAGCAGCTGAAACCCTATTTATTTAACTTGGCTTTTAATTAATTCTCATATTTTACCATTCTTACTGGTGTGGTGGTGGTTTCACTGGCCTTTAATTCACCCACATTTTATTGTACTATTCGATTTTTCTTATTGTAGCATAGTGTTACATCTCTTCTATGAAAAGTGCTCTATAAAGGAACCTCATTAATATTAATATTATTATTAGAAACACCTGAGTACAGTGTAACAGCAACAATACAACAGAGTACAGCCTAAAAAATAACATATTTGAATTAAAACAACTTTAATACAG
This sequence comes from Seriola lalandi dorsalis, assembly GCF_002814215.2. Classification (NCBI taxonomy): domain Eukaryota; kingdom Metazoa; phylum Chordata; class Actinopteri; order Carangiformes; family Carangidae; genus Seriola; species Seriola lalandi. The sequence goes on from NW_019525479.1 coordinate 154,842, forward strand.
GAATGTTGCATTGCAAAGTTTTGTGGTTTCTATTTTTCTGGTTATCTGATATATGGCACAAAATCGTGCAGTAACAATTCATCAATTAATAGATTAGTTGATCGACTGAAAATTATTTGGCAAAACCAATTTTGATGGTTGATTAATGGTTGAAGTCGTCGTATCAAGGAAACAATGTCAGGACGTGAGGAGCTGCTGCTTCTCTCCCATTTTACAACAACACGAAATGTGTATGTAGTGTATAATGATCATTAGTAACAGCCCTAAACACGAACACATTACACCTACAGTTACAAAATCTTACAAGTATCTTCACTCAACATGAAGCTCGGTTTCCTGCCTCAGTGGTTACAAGATGAGATAAAGTCAACAAACACACCATCACCTTTAGTCACTGTGAGAACACACAGCAAATAAATGTATACGCATAATATTTGTGTGGTGTGATATTTATGCGTGTATGGAGGCTTTCACAACTCGAGGGCCGCACACAAAAGAACCACTTAAATGAGACCACCAGGTGCATCCTGCACACAGGACACACAGGACACACACACACATTTCCATTGCATTAACTTCATCCTATCTTTAACCAAACCTCAGCCTTTGCCCTTATCTTCCTCCACTCCTCAGTACATTTACCACATATCATATTCAGTTTGATGTGAGTGTTGTTCCTTGTTATAACTCTCCCACCTGTGCAGTGACTACACTGTGAGAAATGGGGGACAAAATCCAAAGTCCTGGTTCTGAGCACAAAAAAACAAAAACAGTTCCAAACTTGAACCACTGAAGCAGAAAACTGACTACGAGTTAAAGCAGGTATCTTCCAGAGTTGAATTCAAAATTCCCTAAATGTGATTCCTGGGGCAGTGTTTCCTTGTCAGGCTGTGGTGAGGACAGGACACATCCTGTTAGCTGCACTGCAGAGACAAAACACCGGCAGCAAAACTACGTACAACAACCAAGACTAAAAGACCGACTCGACTTGTTGAACTAAACTTACAAATGCAATTGTAGACGGTTTATAGCTGTGAGGCTGCAGCTTTTTGCCCCCAGAAGGAAGCTGATTCACCACAATGTGACTGAGAATAGATTTATGCTCCCACAACATGAGCGAAACACTCTCTCACACACACACCTTGGCGGCAGACTTGGGTGGGGGGTGGGGTGTCATGTTGTTCAGTGTGAGTCAAAGTGTGCAGAGGCTGGGTGCCCTCTGACACAATCTGACATCAATGCATATTAATCTGCGAGGGACTCTCCCTGCACAGAGAGGTGAAAGAGTTCATCATCCATACAGGATGTAGACACCCCCCTCACCCCCATTCCCCTTCTACCTTCCGCCCCCACACACTCCCCCTTCTGCTCCCCATGACTTTGACCTTTCACCTACAGACAACAATCAGACCAAACAGGTACCCGCTCACTGTCCCTTTCTGCTGAAGGCTTCGCGTCAGACCTGGATTAGTGTCTCCTGATGCCGTGTGTGATTAAGCATTCAGTGGCTCGTCAGCAGCTTCATTTTAAACCTGCAGTGTGGTAGATGTCACTTACACCTTACATAAGTTCACATATTACTATTGTTCTATTTGTCCTTTATTAAAACAATAGTGTTTTATGTAGCGTAGTGCGTGCAGAGGCAGAAACATCTGCGTGTTTACTTGGTGTTTTGTTTTTTCTTTCTTATTTGAGCTTAATGCAAACCAGGCGTCATCATCGTTCAACTTCTTTGTCACAGACGGTTAATGAACCAAAGTGCATCACATTTTTTACACATATTGTTTTAACAGTCTGTAATGATGCTGAGATGCAGCAACTGCAGGACGGTGAGGGTTTAACAAGTCTAAAAAGAAGAAAACTTCAACATAAAATAAAGATTAAAGTGGAGAAAATAAATAAATCATATCACTAACCCTGTAAGTGACATCTTGTAATAGTAACATTAGCTCAGAGCCTTAGTTGTGTGTGTGTGTGTGTGTGTGTGTCCGTTCATGCTTGAAATTATAATTTTATTATTTTGGAGGGGTGGTGAGGGTGTCCATCTTGGTTATGCATCCTCGCACAAAATGTTTGTAATTGTGTCTGTGCAGAAACAGGTTTCAGGAACAGGGGGGGGGGGGGGGGGGGGGGTGAGAATGAACTAAGAACTGAGGAAGGATGGAGGGCAGAGACTGAGGGGCCCCCAAAAGGGGACACAGAGGACAGGAGGGGGAGTGGGGGGCCTTCACATCAAAGTTCTGTCTGGTAGCGAGAGATTAGGGACCGCATTGCAAGAGGGGATTGTTCGCTCCCCAAAGGGTGTGTGTGTGTATGTGTGTGTGTGTGTGTGTGTGTGTGTATG